>NC_079506.1:23085147-23371537 GCF_030052815.1 Hevea brasiliensis
GTTAATAACAATATAAATAATTATTACTAATAATATATAAAAATATAGAATAGCAATTATTATTATCATTAATAATTTTTAATTTTATTATAAAATATTTATTATCGTAATTTTATAATAATAAATAATTTATATATTGTTATCATAATCTTATGTATTATATTTTATAATAGTAACATTATATTTGTTAGTGTTTATTAAATATATTTAATTATTATTAATTTTACATTAAAAATTATTAATATTATATAGAATTATTTAATAATATAGAGAAGAAAAGTGGGGCTGGGGAGAAGTGTTGATTGTACTCGTAAGCATATTAGGGAAATGATTTTGCTTTGACCAATGGTAAATGAGGAATCTTTAGAATAATGTAGTTTACTTTCAACTAATTTGTCTGTTCAAGTACAAGTTTAGCAATGCTAAGCTCTAATACATCTTCCTATATATATATATATATATATATATATATATATATATATATATATATATATATATATATATATATATATATATATATTTGGGGCTATGGGTATTTATTTCTGACACTTCTTTTAGATGAGATGTGCGGGATGGTGGGGGTGCCAACCAATCGAAACCAGTCGAAGTTTGAAGAGTAGTTGCTAAAAATTTTTTGATTTAGAGACGAAGCCGAGTTTGACATGCTTTTTAAACAACATAAATATTAATTAACTCAAATCTTACTTATTTAGAAATATATCGAGTTTTGAGTGACTTGTGAAAAGCTCAACTCATTTACGAGAATAATGAATTTAAAATTTAGGGTTATAAAATTTAAATTTACGTGACTTTCTCTAAGATAATAAATTTAAAATTAAACATTTTTAATAAAATGAATTAACTTGTAAGCTTATTTATAAATTGACTCATAAATTTATTAAATAAGTTAATTAACGATTCTTAACATGTTGTATATCAATAAATTTGAGTTTGAGTCGCATATTAAACGTGTTTAAAAATTAAATTCAAGCTCGACTCATTTAGGAAACAAATTAAGCTAAATCTGGTTTATTTACAACTCTAAGGAATACCAAAAAATGGAAAAGAAAAACATCAAGGGATAAAAAGTTATCCCTCATTTAGAAGCTTAATAAGATTGAAAAAAATTTATATGATTTAATTTAATTGAATTTAATTTAATTTTACATTCCATTTGAAATTGGTGTAATACAAATTATTTTTCTTTAAATATTAAGAATGTTTTAAAAAAATTTATGTAACTGATAAAGTAAATTCTACTTTATCAATAACAGTGATGGAGTGAATCAATAATAATTATAATAATTCATATGATAAAATATAAATACGAAAATAAAATAACAAATACAAAAAATAAAATAATAATGGAAGATGCATATCCCCAAAATCTGTCTAATAAAGTTATTTAATATCATTTGAAAAGACTGATATTTAACAAAGAAATAAAATAAAAATAAATAAAAGTGAACCTAATAATCAACATCTAATTGTTGGATGTAATTTGAGCAATCTATCTAATCATATTCTCCTAATAATGACTTCAATTTGGGTATATGCATGGATATTGTCTAATTATGTTTTAAGGAGAAATTATTGGCCTAATTTGCTTAGATAATCATAATTAAAACAAGTAATGTAGGGTTCCCATATGGTAGCCTAAAGACAAAAGAATGATTAATTATTACGTTGCTAAGATGTATAAAAACCAAAGCAAAAAGCAGAATGTCAAAAGCAGTACTCATACGTATATAATTGTTTTGTTTACTTTTTAGAGATAAAATTGAAGCTATCCCATTCTCATAATCAAGGCACATGCAAGGGTATGACTTTGGAGATTTTGTACATAAAATTTGAGAAAAAAAAAAAAAAGAAATGGGCAATATTCTACCACCCATCACTTGTAATAATTTTTTAATTAGTTTTACTTGAATAAGTTCAATGAGATGTGGGCAAGGGCAACTCAACCTCCATTCCCAATGAAGAATGCTAACTTTTATCAAGCCATTGAAGCAAAATTATAGAAATCTTTCCAAAATCATTGAAGTACCAATGTTTTTTACATCATAAGGATATGAAAATTAATAGCATTTGTTTGTTGCTGTTCAATTATAGGTAAGCTTTTGTGTCTAATGCTTCCAAGCCTCAGGGCTATGGCATTTCCCAGCACCAATAAAGCTGTCATGCACCTTATGGGCATATTTTTCCCATGATATGTGCCCCAGGCCCTATATTTTTGGGTGTATGTTCGGTGTGCAGCCATCTATGTCTGTCTATTGCTAGATGTTGTGCTTCTAGGGAATTATTGTGCATATTACATAAACTATTATGATAAAAGCTGATTTGAGATGAGCAGTGAAATTGGAATTGATTTCACTCAAGGTAAATTACACATTTGGACATGGTATTTTTATAATGCTTTGCATCTCTTTGTGAGTTGTAGCGTCCTTTTGCTGCATTTAGGTGTTGCGAGGTTATCCTTTTCCTAATCCGTCATGGCCCATCAAAACGACGATGTTTCTCAATATTTTATCATTGTTAGTTAATTCATTTGATGTAATATCTACCTTATAATATAACTTATTATAATCACTGTTTTTTAGGTGCATTGATTAGGTTATTATTCTGTCTCTATTTTATGGTTGACGGAAGATTAACCCTTTCTAGTATTTGCATAAAAAGTGAAGTTCTTCTAAGGTTGTCGATTTTACGAATCAAACACTTAACCAATTCATAGGATGCAGTGTATGTTGATCACTATATTAGACTTGCTTAGTTTATATATTAGACTTACTTAGTTTATATAGCCACTTTTTGATGCGATGACAATTTAAATTCTTAATATTATGAGATTATGAATTCAAAACATGAACTTGGATGGAGGCTAAAGCCAATAATTTGCATATTTGTCATATAAAAATATTTAATTCTTCAATTCAATTGTGTGTAGATATTTGTTATAATTAATTCACATATCAAGAAACATATAAGTTAATTTTTACAAATCATACTAAATTTATTTCTTTTTAAATATAATTAAAATAGCTAAAGTTAAATTATTCATACTAAGATTATAAAATTGAAGAAAGGAAAAATATTTTCTTTATACTTTAGTCTAGAATTCGAGGCTCAGTTAAAAAAGAATGTCACAAATAACTTTAAAATCGACATTGGAGACATTGTAATTAAAGTTCTAAAATTACAAAAGCTATTCTCGAAGCTTTCTCACTTTAAAACTTTAAAATTTAAAGTTTGAAGGCATTGGAGAATAAACTCAACTTTTTTTTGGGTTAATTTCTTAAACAATAATTTAAATTGAATGAATTGCGCTAACAAAAAGTGAAATTTCTCATTGAAAGCCAACATCATGTTATCTTGATTTGATTGGAGAGTTATAAAAAAAGAAAAACAGCTACTCATTATGTAATTCACTCAGCAGACCCATAAAAATATACCAATCTGGTATGGTGGCCACAGCCTTATTAATCCATGCCAAGCTAGGTAAACTCTAGATTTCAAATTCAGGATGATTGGTTTTGCCTGCAATATTAATTCTGTGAGTTGATGTGTGCTGTTTTGGATAATTGCACAGCAATAATTTATGTGCTTTTAATGCACAATTCCATCAAATTATTGATTATTGAAAAAGTAGGAATATGGCCTAGCTAAGCACAGTCCCATGGAAGAAGTTTCCAGGAAACAGCTAAGGCTTCCTTCACTTCAATATTGCTTCTGTGTGTCAAAGTTTAATTGGCCTAATTTGCAAACCTTAAATAGCATAACAGCTTTGCTTCTTGGCTATCAAAATAATTTGGCAACTTTCTTATTAGTGGTTGCATGCTAAAAACCAGACCATTTTAAGAAGTCACAGTAAAAAGGGTTACCATTGCCAATCTGTGATATGACCTTGATTTTTATTTTTCTTTCTCCTTTTTGCCCATGATATGACTTTGATTAATTCAATCTTTTGTGGGCTTTTCAGCTCATATGATCACTACTTACCACTCATGATAAGGAAATGCAAAGTTCTTCCTGTTATGATATATGGGTCCCTGTGAATCCACAATGATCTAAAATGTCATTCCAATATTCGTCCAGGAGCCCCATTAGCTGTTCAATTGCAAAAGTAACAAGTTTCTATTGACAAAATCATTCTCAGCCAGACTCAACAAGGTTTAAGACTAGATATTTATGGTCCAGTGAAGTTAGAATCATCCACAGGTACAGTATTCAATATTCAAAATCTCAAAATCAATATGAAAAGAAAATCCCATGACCCAAAAATAGGTGCAGCTTTTATATTTCTTTATGGGGTGGTGTTAGAAATAATTGAAGCTGCAACTGCTACACCATCAAAGGCACATGCCAAGACTCAGAACCTCTATACAGTCACAAGAAGAGTATTTAGTTTGAAACATTAGCATTCTGACAGTGGAAACTGAAAGACAATAAACAATGGGTGAAAAGGAAAGACAGCTAGAAAATAATCAGAAATGAGAGTAGAATATAATGGAGAATGGACAAAACCCATTTTCAATATTTATTTTATTGTCAACAAATTCAACCTTTCCTTTCCTGTTGAAGTGACACTTAAAGGCTCTTGACTTTGGATTGAATTTTGCTTTCTAATTTTGTTTCTTTTTCTTGTATATGATCATTGGAGCCAGCAGATATCCAGATAAAAAGGAGAGCTTGAAAATTTTATGATCACTGCTGATTCCTTGACATATTTCTGATGATCAAGAAAATTCTTGAAGTAAATAAACCATTAAAGGCAAGACAAATATGAATTAGTTATTGGGCTAATGACTTAGTATTTGAGTGATTATTTCATAGTATATGAGGTCAGAAATTTAAATAATAATTTCATTCTCTTATAAGAATTTCTTATTAATGTACCAGAAAAGTAGATATTAGCTAATAAAAATTTACTATTAGAAAATTTTAGATTATAACTATTGCATAGATAATGATTTAATTTTAACATAACAGTTAAAAGTTTTGTGTGTGTGTGTGTGTGTCTATATATATATATATATAGGGGAGAGCAGTTTTCGGTTTTAACCGAAAAATCGAATCGAACCGAGTCAATTCGATTCAATCGGTTTGGTTTTAAAACTCAATCGGTTCAGTTCGGTTTATAATTTTGATAAATTTATTTTAATCGTTTTTTTTATTTTCGGTTCAGTTCGGTTTATAATTTTGATAATTTCGGTTAATCGGTTCGGTTCGGTTATTTTTCATAAAAAAATAAAAAAAAATCAAACCGAACCGAAATTATTAATATATATATATATCAAGGAAATCAAAGAAAACCGAACCGAACCATAAGATTTAGGTTTGATCAGTTTAAAACCTAACTGAACCCAATTGGAAATCAAATGCTCAATTTATAAATTTTGGTTTGATCGGTTTAAAACCGAACCGAACCGATATTTATCTGTTTGGTTTGGTTCGGTTTTCTCTTATTAATCGGTTTGGTTCGATTTTTAAATTTTTTATTTTCGGTTTTTGGTTTTATTGGTTCGGTTCGATTCGGAACCGAACCGACCTTTTGCACACCCTATATATATATATATATATGAAGCATTAGTAGAAGGAAAAAAGAAATGGTAGGTTTAGGACGTTTGGCAAATAATGTTTCTGAAAGGCAGAAACTCAGCTCAGCCAACGTTGTCATGCTTCACACAAAAATTCAATACACATCCCTATTTGAACGGCCAACACATATATCATATGGAAATTTTTATCTAAATTCGATTCATCATCAAATGCAAACATATGAGGTTTATGCATTTAGTAGTGAACTAAGATAGCTTAATATCATATTTAAGAAGAATTATAATCCTAATAGGTAAGGGCAAGCTGGATTTGGATTTGGCAAAAATTTTTTGTAATGTTAATGTAAAGCTTTTAATCATTTGGCAACACCTTATTTTCTTTTTAATAAAGTTATTACTTATTATTTATTTAAAAAGAAAAAAAAAGGATTAAAAATACCGATGTTATTGTAATAGACGTCTATTACAATAACAACACTGAACATTAGTGTTAGAGTTGCTTTTAAATCTTTTTATTAAATCTAATATATTTTATTCATAAAAACTTTAAAAATAATTTTTGATTTCGAAAATTATGAGAGCTTTCATTAAATGGAGATGTAATATAAATTTAAAATACAAAATTTTTTATTACTATAATTTTATATAAAAAAAAATTTAAAATAAATTGCCTACATAAAAAATGATAGTAATTATTTTATTTTGAAGGATTTGATCGTGTTGACAAAGCATTTGAGTTAGTCATTCAACGGAAAATATAATCCACTTGGTAGTGATTTACCATTATTCGACTCTAAGGTATTTCTACAAGTCTAATTTCTTTATTTTTTTTCCAAAGATAAGATTCATTCAAAACCAACCTTATAAGGCAAGGGAAGAGGATACAAACATGATTTGTGTCAAAGGATTACAGAAAAAGAAATCATGTAGCAAACATTTTTTAACTAAAGAATGAGCTACCAAGTTCCTAATCCTATTGACATGGAAGAAAAAAAGGATTAATATAACTGTTAGTAGTATGCCCTAGAGTATATCATAAAATTATATCTTGTAAATATTTATTTCCCTTTTAATGACATTTATATTTTCTTTTAATATAAATTGTTTATATTTAATTGAAGATTTCCTTTAACAGCTTGTTCGATATTTCATTCTTAAGACGTTAAGAATATGAGTGACGGAATATTATAGTACAAGTGTTATAAATTTTGGATTACAATCTAGGATACCTCATTAGGGATGATTTATCCGGATAGATTGTCATTCTTGTTTGTTTCTATGGATTAGTATAAGATACTAATGATATGGAATGGGAGTCTCATACAATATTACAAAGAAAAATGATGGGCACTTATGAGATAAGTAAGCTGAACTAGTGACACGAATATGACATATACATAGAGTTTACTCTTCTTAATACATTATCATATAGATCATAATAGTGCATGCAATCCCTTGACCTGAGATAACACAGTTATCTTGTATATAGGTTGTTTGAGTTTGATACTGCTTGCATGCTTATACTAGGTATGAGTATATGGACATGTGTTGACTCCGACTAGTTATATATGGAGATAAGTGTTAGTCAAGATGTGATATGTTACCCTAATTAAATAGGGATAAAATCCTATGTCCATTTAAATTGTTCTTGATAAATCAAGTTCCTAGCCAGAACAAATAGACTTAATCAAAAAAGAGTTTCTGACTAGATAGTCTTATTAATCAATAATTAGAATTAAAATAAGGACATATGATTCTAAGCATCAAGAGTTTGACAAAAACCATGACTCTAGCAAGAATCAAAATTTTGTAACGGAAAAATTTTAATGCATGGTATGTATGATCAAGGTTCATAAGTCAAGGAATAATTCATAACTAATTGGGTAGTCATGGTACATTATGCTAGATGTCAATCATGATTTATGAGAATTAAAAATGAAAGGAAAATTTCATTTTAAGTGTGGAATAGTTCCAATAATATTAAAGAGTTAATATGATTCTCATTACCAATTAGTAATGAACCTAATAAGTCACACATATAAGAACAATATGACTAAAACAAAATTAATTTGATTAATTGATTCAAAGATTTAGTTAATTAATCAAATTAAAATATTTAGTTTGCAATTAGATTACAAAGTCTCTAGCACGATTTGAAACTAAATTCTTCAATTTAAGTATACAAGTTAATATTTGAAGTGTTTAAATATAAACTTGATTAATTAAGCATAAGGTAGGAAATTAATTTTGGTTAATTTGACTAATTTTGACCTGGTCAAAGGAGAGAGAAAGTGTAAATAAATTAGTATTTGTTCATATACTAATTAATTGAAATTTTAATTTCTTAATTATCTTAGTTTGACAAGTGGCCAAATTAAAGTTAAAAAACTCATTTTATAATTAAATCAAATTTGAACACTTGTAAAATTAATTTTAATTAAGGAAATTAAAATAAATAAAAAAGAAGAGAAAGAAAAGAAAAAGTTATCTTTTTCTTTCTCTCAACATTGCCGTCCATTCTCTCTCTCTCTCTCTCTCTCTCTCTCTCTCTCTCTCATAACCAAGTTTCCTTCCTTTCTTGCTTAATTCAAGAGAGATTAATTGTTATAACTCTTGAATTAAAGGTTGAAAAAACATTTCTCTTCACCTCCATAAAGCTAAACAAAGAAAATCCTAAACCTCACCTTGTTTCTATCTTGGCCGAATCAAAGGGAGAAGAAGGAAGGGTTTTTGGTTATTTCAAAGGAGCTTTGATCTTCTTGTTTGTGTGGACAAGCTAGAGGATCAACTCTTGGTGATCTCACTACCTGGATTAGGTGGTTAAATTTGATTCTGCGCCTAATGGATAAATTTCCCTATACTTTAACTTGTTAATTTTGGAGTTTTAGTTTCCTAATTGCAATTAGGCATGTTAGCAATTGAGATCTATTTTGATATGATCAAAATTAAGCGTTTTGCTATAGTACAAATTGTATGCATGTTGCATGAACACTAGGGTTAAGAAAATTTTAAATTCCTAACTTTGCACCATTAGGTGCATTTTTTCTTTCAATTGGTGTTAGAGCCACCCTAATTTGTCATTAGAAAATTTAATTCATGTTATATGATATTTAGGACTAATGAAAGTAGCATTGGATGCAAGTTAGAACAAGAAAAATTCAAGAGAAAATGCCAATTTTGAATTCGGCCCATGTTGTGAACATGTGTAATCAAATGTTGTTTTTATGGTTTTTCTTATTTTTCTTGATGGTTAAAATGTTTAATCAAAGTCCCAACATAAATATAGCATGCTTATGAATGAGATTCATGAGAAATTAATTTAATTTTGAATATTGGATATTTAGAATTAAATTTCATATTCAAGAATTGGATGTGTAAAAATTCAAGAAGGATGATCATGGACTTAGATAGACCTATGTGATTAGTTTATTCATTTTTATTTTATGGGATTGTAATAATCATTTTATTATTTACAAAGGGATGTACTATAAAGTGGTTATGATTAGTCCTAGGTTGTAAATTTATTTATTTGGGTTTGCATGCTCAATTCTTTTGTATTTTCACCTTGGTATGCCATGGATACATTATGTAATTGGCTTTGGTGGAGATTACAAGAAGACAAAGAGCTTAAATCATTGATAGAAATTAGTGGGAGTACAAGACTTCAAGAGTTGAAGATTGATAAACATAGTTCCAATAGATGAATATCAACTTAGGATGCCCTGAAATCCGATCCTTGTGGCTAGGATTGGATTTACATAGAATAGTCCATAATCATGCCTTTTACATTACTATTGATGAATGTATGTATGAGATATGTATGTTTATGAATGTATATGAGATATGCATGAAAATGGTTAATGTACAAAATGAGACCAAATAGTAATTAAGTCGGCCAAGAAATCTTCCAATGAAATAATTAAGTTAGTAATGGTGTTTTTTTGAAAATTATATCATGGCTCTCCACTAAGGCAATTATTTAAGAAATTTTAAACATTTACATTGTTGTCTATGGTTACATAGGAATGATGTATTTGATTTAAGAGATTTTCTTAAAATAATTGTTAAACATGAGATATTGTAAGTATGTAAATACTTTAGTGATCAAGAATGGATGTATCTGAGATCATTAAAGTTCAAATTTGCATGCTTACTGACTTAGTGAGCTTAACTTAATTAATACAAGATAAACCAAGAATAGATGTACTTGAGGTTTTGAGTATTAGGAGCCAAATAATTGATTGAACCTCACATGACATGTGATGAGTAAAGAGTTACTCACTTATGAATTGTTATGAATCCAAGAATAGATGTACTTGAGGATAATTAACAATTTATAAGAATTCAATCACCCATTAGAAATCCATTCCAACTAGGATTTCCATTTCCTACTTTGGAAGTGTATGATTCGCCAAATTAGTGGGAGGACCAATTTGATTAAAAGACCATAATCATTTTGGTTAGTCACATGGTATAATATACTAATTTGAATCTTGTTATTTTCTGCAGTTTAATATGATAAAATGACAACATAACCATCCAACATTTTAGCTGGTATACTTGATAACAATAGGCTAATTGGGCCTAATTTTTTGGATTAGTTGAGAAATCTAAGGATTGTCTTGAATTTAGAGCGTATAGGATACGTTCTAGATTCCAAAATTCCTAGTCCTTTATCAGAAGGAGCCACACAAGAGGAACATGACACTTTGGACAGGTGGAAGGAACATGACACGCGAGTCAAGTGCTATATGCTTACTTCTATGCCAATGAGTTACAGAAGCAACATGAGAAGATGCAATCTGCATCTGAAATCCTGGATCACCTGCAAGAGTTATATGATGAGTATAGCAGAAATGCTAGATATGAGATATCTAAGCAGCTATTCAGGATGAGGATGACAGAAAGGATGATTGTGGGAGATCATGTACACAAAATGATCAGGCTTATTGAGTAGCTTGAGGCACTTGATTTTACTATGAATTTCACATTGCAAATAGATTTGATCTTGCAATCCCTTCTAGAGTCATTTTGATCTTTTATTACAAATTTTTATATGACAAAACAGGAATGTACTTTAGCTAGTTTGTTGAATTTGCTAGTCATTACACAAAAGAATATGCCTGGCAATAAGGGAAAAGAAGTTGCCTTAGTTGCTTCTTCTTTTGGTAATAAAAAGAAGAAAACTTCAGTCCCTGGTCCTTCTGGGTGGATTGCCAAAAACAAATCCCAAAAGAAAAAGAAGACTAAAGTTGTTGCTGATAAAGGAAAGTGTTTTCATTGTCAGAAAGATGGGCACTGGAAAAGGAATTGCCCAGAGTATTTGGCATCTCTGAAGGACAAGAAGGATAAGCTTTCAGAAGGTATGTCCATATCTTATTATTTAAATTTCGGTAATACTCATTGTTTATTTATAGCTTGGGTTTTAGATACTGGTGCAAGTTCTAACTTATGTTTTGATATGCAGGAACTAGCAAGTAGTGAAAGCTTAGATGCACAAGATGTTAGACTCCGTATTGGCAATAGAGCAACTATTACAGCATTAGCCATAGGGTCTAAATCAATGTACCTAAAAGAAAGTGTTTTGTTTTTGGATCATATTTTGTATGTACCTGATGCTTTCCAAAACATCATTTTTGTATCTAGTTTGACTAGTAATGGACATGAATTTCATTTCATAGATGATGTTTGCAATATTTATTTTAGAAATAAAATTGTTGGCATGGGTTATTTACAAGATAGTCTTTGTTATTTGGATAATGAAAACAAAATAAATTAAAGAAATCAAATTGAGTTTAATGCCATCATTGAAACCAAATTAAGTCCAAAACAACTTTGGCACTTAAAATTAGGTCATATTACAAATGATAGGATTACAAAATTGGATAAGATGAGGATTTTAGATAGGATTACAAAATTAGAGAAGATGAGAATTTTATCTTCAATAGGTTCTGAAACTACTCCAACTTGTGAATCCTGCCTTCAAGGCAAAATAACTAGATCACCATTTATTAAACAAGGGTTAAGGGCTAAAGAAGTTTTGGAGTTAGTACATAGTGATGTATGTGGCCCATTTAAAAAAATGGCAAGATGTGAGTTTTACTACTTCATTACCTTTACAGATGATAAATCAAGGTATGGGTATTTGTATTTAATAAAATACAAACATGAATCCTTTGAAAAGTTTAAAGAATTCAAATTAGAAGCAGAAAAACAAACAGGAAAAAGTATTAAAATTCTAAGATCAGATCGAGGGGGTGAATATTTAAGTACTGAATTCAATGAGTTCTTAAAAGAACATGGCATTATTTCTCAATTAACTCCTCCTAAAATGCCATAATTAAATGGTGTATTTGAATGGATAAATCGTACTCTATTGGATATAGTACGAAGTATGATGAGCTATACTAACCTTCTAATCTCTTTATGGGGATTTGCATTAGAAACAGTTTTGTACCTTATTAATTGTGTCCCTTCCAAATCAGTCTCTTCCACTCCATATGAGATATGGTATAGAAAGCAACTAAGTCTTAAACATATTAAGATTTGGGGTTGTCCAGCTTATATTAAAAAGCTAAAGACTGATAAATTGGAAACAAAATTAGAAAAGAGACGGTTTGTTGGATATCCAAAAGATAGTTTTGGATATTATTTCTATATTCCTTCATCACAAAGAGTTGTGATAAGTAGAGATACTATTTTTCTTGAGAAAACATTTATTCAAGAAGGTGGCAAAGGAAAGAAGATAGAATTAGAGTTAGAGAATTCTGATCAATAAACAGATAAAATGGATATTAATTCACCCAGTGAGCCTAAACCTATTGATGATGTATACACATCAATTCCTCGAAGATCAAGCATAATATCTTATCCTCTAGATAGATATGGATTTCTTCATGAGAATAAACAAGAGTTATTTGTTTATGAAGAAGTAGATCATGGTGATGATCCTATGACTTATGAAGAAACTATATCAGATATAGACTCTTAAAAAATGAACAGAAGCCATGAAATTTGAAATGGATTCCATGTATAAGAATCAAGTTTAAGATCTTGTAAACTCACTTGAAGGTATTGTACCAATAGGGAATAAATGGGTTTTCAAGCAAAAAATTGGTTCTGATGGAAAGGTTGAAACATATAAAGCAAGGTTAGTAGCGAAAGGGTTTTGCCAAAGGTAAGGGATTGATTATGAAGAAACATTCTCGCCTGTAGCCTTGCTGAATTCATTAGGATTTTATTGGCAATAACGGCATACTATGATTATGAGATTTGGCAAATGGATGTCAAAACTGCTTTTCTCAATGGATATATAGAGGAAAACATTTTCATGAAATAACCTAGGAGTTTTGAATCCAGGGATGGTTCTAAAGTATGTAAGCTTAAAAGATCCATTTATAGTCTAAAACAAGCTTCGAGGAGTTGAAACATCTATTTTGATGAAGCCATTAAATCTTTTGGTTTTATCAAAAATGAAGATGAACCATGTCTGTACAAGAAGGTTAGTGGGAGTGCACTCACTTTCCTTGTCTTGTATGTGGATGTCAAATTATTAATGGGTAATGATATCGGTATCCTAACAACTATTAAAATCTGGTTATCTAATACTTTCTCAATGAAAGACTTAGGGGACACAACCTATATTCTGGAAATTAGTATCTATAGAGATAGATCGAAAAGAATAATACTTTTGTCCCAAAATCTATACTTGGAAAAGGTATTAAAAAGGTTTAACATGCTTGATTCCAAGAGAGGATTGTTTCCTGTAAGGCACGGTATTCATCTTTCCAAAGAAATGTCTCTAAAGACACGTGAGGAAAGAGAAAAGATGGCAAGAATTTTATATGCTTTAGCAATTGGAAGTCTTATGCATGCCATGTGTATAAGGTCGGATATCACTTATGCTGTTAGCTTGACTAATAGGTTTTAATCCAATCCAGGTCTAAAACACTGGACTGCAATCAAGAATATCCCTAAGTACTTGAGAAAAACTAAGAATTTACTCTTAACATATGGAGGAGGTGATTTACAACTAGATGGATTTACAGATTTTGATTTTCAATCAAATGTGGATGATAGAAAGTCTATCTTGGGTTTTGTGTTTATTTGTAATAGAGGTACAGTCAGCTGGAAAAGTTCCAAGCAAACAATAACTGTAGATTCTACTGCAGAGGCTGAGTATATTACTGCATCTGATGCTACAAAAGAAGTTGTTTGGATAAATAAGTTCGTTACAGAACTTAGAATGGTTCCTTTGCTTGTGTCACCAATTCCTCTATATTGTGATAACAATGGCATTGTTATTCAAATAAAGAAACCTTGATCTCACCAGAAATTTAAACACATAGAAAGGCGCTATCATATTATTAGAGAAATAGTTGAGAGAGGTGATGTAGCCATGTAGAAGATAGCTTCAGTTGATAACCCAGCTAATCCATTCACCAAGGCCATGACACAAAGCCAATTAGATCGAGATCTTAAGAAGATGGGTCTAAAATTTTATAATGATTGGCTCTAGTGCAAGTGAAAGATTGTTAGTAGTATGCCCTAAAGCATATCATAAAATTGTATCCTGTAAATATTTATTCACCTTTCAATGGCATGTATATTTTCTTTTAATATAAATTGTTTATATTTAATTGAAAATGTTTAATAACTTGTTAGATGTTTCATTCTTAAGACGTTAAGAATATGAGTGATGGAACATTTTAGTATAAGTGTTATAAATTTTGGTTCACAATCTAGGATACCTCATTAGGTATTATTTATCTGGATAGATTGTCATCCTTGTTTGTTTCCATGGATTAGTATGAGATACTAATGATATAGAATGGTTAGTCTCATGCCATATTACAAACAAAAATGGTGGGCACTTATAAGATAAGTAAGTTGAACCAGTGACACGATGACATATACATAGAGTTTACTCTTCTCAATACATTGTCATATAGATCATAATAGTGCATGTAATCCCTTGACCTAAGATAACACAATTATCTTGTATATAAGTGGTTTGAGTTTGATACTGCTTTCATGCTTGTACCAAGTATGAGTATATGGGCATGTGTTGGCTCTGACTAGTTATATGTGGAGATAGGTGTTAGTCAAGATGAGATTTTTTACCCTAAGTAAATAGGGATAAAATTCTATGTCCAATTAAATTGTTCTTGATAAGTTAAGTTCTTGGTCAGAATAGATAGACTTAGTCAGAAAAAAGTTTTTGACTAGATAGTCTTATTAATCAAGAATTAGAATTAAAATGAGGACGTATGATTCTAAGCATTAAGAGTTTGACATAAACTATGACTCTAGCTAGAATCAAGATTTTGCAACGGAGAGATTTTAGTGCATGGTATGTATGATCAAGGTTCATGAGTTAAGGATTAATTCATAACTAATTGGATAGTCATAGTACATTGTGCTAGATATCAACCATGATTTATGATAACTAAAAATGAAAAGAGAATTTCATTTTAAGTATAGAATAGTTCCAATAATATTAAAAAGTTAATATTATTCTCATTGCCAATTAGTAATGAACCTAGTAAGTCACACACATAAGAACAATATGACCAAAGCAAAACTAATTTGATTAATTGATTAAATGGTTTAGTTAATTAATCAAATTAAAATATTTAGTTTGTAATTGGATTGCAAAGTTCTTAGCATGAGTTAAAACTAAATTCTTTAATGGAAGTATGCAAGTTAATATTTAAAGTGTTTAAATATAAACTTGATTAATTAAGCATAAGGTAAAAAATTAATTTTGGTTAATTTGACTAATTTTGACGTGGTAAAAGGAGAGAGAAAGTGTAAATAAATTAGTATTTGTTCATATACTAATTAATTGAAATTTTAGTTTCTTAATTATCTTAATTAAAGTTAAAAAAACTCATTTTATAATTAAATCAAGTTTGGACACTTGTAAAATTAATTTTAATTAAGGAAATTAAAATAAATTAAAAGGAGAGAAAGAAAAGAAAAAGTTATCTTTTTTTTCCTCCCAACATTGCTGTCCATTCTCTCTTTCTCTCTCTCTCTCTCTCATAACCAAGTTTCCTTCCTTTCTTGCTTAATTTAAGAGAGATTAATTGTTATAACTCTGAAATTACAGGTTAAAAAAGTGTTTCTCTTCACTTACATAAAGCTAAAACAAAAAAAATCCTAAACCTCACCTTGTTTCTATCTTGGCCGAATCAAAGGGAGAACAAGGAAGGGCTTTTGGTTGTTTTAAAGGAGCTTTGGCCTTCTTGTTTGTGTGGACAAGCTATAGGATCAACTCTTAATGATCTCACTACCTAGATTAGGTGGTTGAATTTGATTCTGCACCTAAGGGGTAAATTTACCTAAACTTTAACTTGTTAATTTTGGGGTTTTAGTTTCCTAATCACAATTAGGCATGTTTCCAATTGAGATCTATTTTATTATGACCAAAATTAAGTTTTTTGTAATAGTATAAATTATATGCATGTTGCATGAACACTAGGGTTAAGAAAATTTTAAATTGCTAACTTTGCACCATTAGGTGCTTTTGTTCTTTCAATAACTAGCCTAAAATCGAGTCAAAAAGCCAGCAAAGCCAGCGTTACAGTAAAAAAGTCAAAGAGTTAGCAGGGTCAAAAGAGAAGTGACTCGATCGAGCATTAAAACACTCGAACAAAACCGAGCCAAGCATCAGTCCACATACAAGCTACTGAACATTAGTACACATTCTCATCCAGTATACTCGAACAACACCTAGCCAAGCACTAATATGGAAAGTCAACCACTAAGGAAGATTTACAGGCATGAATCTCGGAGTAAGAGTCGAGCATGCCAAGGTTCTAACCACTTATCTCACAATGGCTCTTTGAAGGCTTCAGACTACAAAATAGAAGACAAGGATCTAATCAGATATGCTTTTCTACATTACTTTACTGAAACTTTGTCAAATTCCTACCTTTTCATATTCTCTAAAGAACCAATATCTAATTTGAGTGTTAGAATGGTTGACCATTAGGCCACCGACCTCACTTCTCACTTCCTTTTTGTGTTATAGACTGACCTAACATCAAAACTAGTCAAAGACGCTCACGACAACATCTAGGACTAACAAACTTTGATCTCGTACAAGTCCAAGGTATTTCATACTATTATTGCACTCCTATCCAAATAGCACTACATCTAACAACTCCATGATATGAAAAGATATACATACAACTCTATGTTATGAAAAGATAGCAAATCCTCATGGAAGTAAGAACAGATCTAAGTACAACTATATACCCATTTTAAATGGATATAGATTTGAAAATATATTATTTGAAAAACATACAATATTGCAATAATAAAAAAAAAAAAGAAAGGTAATCATTGGTGACAAAATTTACTGATAATTACTCTAAAAAGCTAAAAAGAAATTGGAAGAAATTTAACAAAAGAAAGCAAAAGATAGAGAGCTTTTAAATTAATTGCATTAACATGAAGTTTTTAACTTGAAAAACAATTAAATAATTTTTTCAATAACCTTTAAAGCAATATTTAAAAAAAAAAAAAATCCTTTTTTACTCTCCTAAATTTATCCCAATCAGGGGCCAAGCTGTCATGATGAAAAAAAATAGCAATAAAGAAATGCCACTAATAAATCAAAACTCATTAACATCAATGAAAGAAGCAGCCATCATTGCAAAAGCATCATCGTCGTCTAAAATGGGACTGCCAAATTGAAATTGATGTGAAACCTTGTCCTGCATTGCATATGATTGTTTTGTTGAAGGATTACTTTCAAAGAAGTACTAAACCATTAGCGATTACGTAACAGCTGGAATATGAACCTACCAATGAGCCCAAAATCAGTACGACAATTTGTTTTGGGGTCAGAATCTAACCGTAGGCCCATATAATGGCAACAGATAATTTAATTGCTAATGGATCAACTACCTCTTTTCTTGATTTCCACTTAGGGCAAAAAAAGTATATTCTCTTTTTTATAAATTATATTTTAGATTTAAAAAATTTATTTATATTATTTTAAGTTTTTATAACTAGAATATATTAAATTTAATTTTAAATTAATTTTTAATATTATCTAACTAATAATTTTAAAAAATAATTTTTTAAATAACAGTTTAACCGTAATATTAAACAGGCCATTATTGCATTAAGGTATATGAGGTAAAATTACTATGAAAATTAATTAAAAAGCCTACATATATTATATATATATATATATATATCTTCATCTTTGCACTTTTGTACAAATCTTTTATCCAAGATTGCAAAATTAGTGCTGACCTAAATTAGTCAAAATTTCGAACAAAAATGAAGCATTCACTCACTTGAATTGAGAAAATCAAAATGGCCGAAGCTGGGAGTCCAATTTCCATACAGTTGGCCCAACTGATAAAAGAAGATCACATTACACATTCTAGTCATAACAATCAAGTGGAAAGCTGTTGAATTGGGCTCTTTTTTCCAGTGGTAATCCACATACATAGAGCCCAAGTTCTAAGGGCGTTACCTTCAATATAATTAGTTAATGATAATTACAATTAGAGTACGTTTGTTTTAACTTATAAGCCGATAAAATCAGTTCATAAATTTTAAATATAAGTTAATTTATTTGTTTATAATAATTTTTAAGCTTACAGAGACTTCACTTTTTCTTTTGATGCTTATAAATTAGTTTGATCAAATATTTTTTTTTATATTATCCTTATTTATTTTTTAAAATTTCATCATAAATTTTTAATATCTTTTTTAGTCATTTAAATAATAAATATGTTAATAAATTATTTTTTATCAAACACATTAACTATTTATCAATCAATTATAAGCACTTTAACTAATCAAGTAACTACTTAAAATTTTAAATATTTATAAGCATTAGGTACTTATAAGCTGATTTTTATAAGTTAAGTCAAATATCCCTTTACATTCGTATAATAAATTTATTTACACCTTATATCATTTCTTATTTTTTATATTTTCAAAAAATTTATAATTATAAATGTATTAAATGATTTAAAATTATAATTATTTTTAATTAGAATTTTTCTATAATTAAAGATTTTAATTGTTATTATAACATGATAAGATACCTAATATAATGAAATAATTATTATAAATCTTGAAAAAACATGTTAATTTTTATAATTAAACGTTTAGTAATGAAACAAAATTATACATTCAATGAATGCGTTATACAAATTTTATAATAATATAATAAAAATATTAAAAAATAGTGTATTATTGCGATAATTTATGGATTTCCAATCTTATTATATTAAGACATTGACAGTAATTATGAAAGAATTTTTATAATTAAAGTAAGTTAGAAGTTTTGGAGCCGAGTATTCTAACATTATTAATTTTATTGTAACTTTGAGGCAAAATGGTCTAAATAAAAGATAGATATTAAGATGGCAAATCTTATCTTGGTGATGCATACGTACATTATTAGTTCTCAAAAAATCAATTAAATTGTAATAATAGCAATAAATTTTAAGTTTTAAATTAATTTTATATTATTATTAGTGCAGTTTATAAGTGTTTATCTTATTATACAGAAAATTAATTAGAGACGTAAACTCTAAACCTCTTCAAAAAATCTTCAATGGATTAAAAAACTATGCCAATTTCTGTAAGTTAACAAAGCAATGGAGATGGTAGGGATAATGTAAACTTGGCATGATTCCATCACTACGATAAAGAGGCCATTTCATGTAGGCAATCTTATATGGAATTGCAAACTAATAAATGCAGGATATGTAAATAAAAGTGAGTCCTATAAATATGAAAGTGAACCCAAAGAAAAAAAAAAAAAAAAAAAAAAAAAAAAAAAAAAATATATATATATATATATATATATATATATATATATATATATATATATATATATATATATATTTGAAAATAACTGTATTTATCCATGCGTTAAATATTCAATGATTTGTTATTTCATATATTCATCCTACATTGAATCACAATGCCACCATATAATTTCTTGAAAGGAAGACAAGAAGCAAACCAAAAATGCAAAAATTTGTTTATCGCCATCATAAACAGCAAAGCCCGTATTCACTTTGCCTTCTTCCTACACGATGCCAAACCAGTCCAATTCAATGCTCACTCATTCATATAATGGGACATTTGAGACTTGTTAAAAATTGTTAATATCACACATTGTTTTTGGATTGGACTAATGTGGCACTTCTAAAATCTTGGGTACTCCTCTTTGAGTTAACTTTGATAGTGGAATTAGGCTTGGTCATTTTCTTTATAAAAATTACAAGTCTGTCTTATCATATCTTGCTTATATAAACAAGGAGAGTGGGAAATGTTCATTTTATCCATTTCACACATCTTTTCCCTCCATTTCTTCATTACTTTTAGGAGATAACTAGCAAGGTGGGAATTGTCATGGAAGTTAAATCCACTTGCATTGGAGAAGAAGGTAGCTTTAGAATTTCAGAGAAAAACTCAAGGCAAAAGCAGTTATAAAGAAAATGCCATTAAAATTTTGAAACTACCTTTTTGACAAATCTCATCAGGGATCAATTTGTGAATTACCCAAGTATAAACATATATATTAATATAGTATTAACATGAAGGGAACGGTCTTGTAGTCCCTCTATTTACTAGGCAGTGCTGAAATCCCCAACCCAACCATAAAGTTTTGGATCACCTACGAACAACACGTCTAAAATTTTTATGTCTGTTAAAATTTTATAACTTTTATATTAAATTTACATATATTTCAAACGTGTACTTATCTAAATAAATAATTTAATAATTTTTTTATTCGCTTAGTTTTAATTGAAATTGACTTAAAATCTCATAGTTTTAAAGATCACTCAAATATTATTGAGTTAAAACTCATAAGCAAAATTTGATAATTTTGATGGGAATGTGCAATTATTACAATTCAAAAAGAGATAGAGAGGAGTGAAAAGACATATAAATGAGAAAGACCTATAAATTCATTGCCTTAAGATTTTGGGTTATAATTTTGGGTTATATTTAGTGTTAAGCTGATGAGTATGCGATGATGTGTGATACCAAGGGTACCAAGAATGAATGACACGTGGTGCAGTATTAAAGATTATATGGAAAAAGATATCGGAATAGAGTTTGGTATACGGGTGGATGAAAGGCTTGTCCGACCTATTCTTAAGTGGATCTGGAAGTTCTCCAAACGTCTTTCTGTAAGACAGTAAAAGGTTAGAGAGCCAAGGGGGCCTTGTCCCACTTGGCACTACAATGCTTAAGTTAGTAACTCTAGGAAAGAAGGACAACTAAGAAAATAAGGATTTAGAGTGTAAGAGTTCGAATGTTTTAGCTTTAGGGAGTGTAGCTTTATATACTGACAGTTAACTCAATAAGAGAGTGCTAAGTGTTGTTATGAGATACTAGTGTAGTGATAACCTCCAGCTTAGGTGGCGTTTTACTCAGAGCTTATCTTTAGTAATAGGCGCTTTGTCATTCTTGCAATGGTAGTTATTGTGTCAATGATGATGACATTTGTTATAGACACCGTACCACTATTATTTGGCATATTAATGCACTTGTCTCATTGACTAAATGACTCTTCATTTGTCAGGAGGGTATGCCTCTCCTCTCGAGTGCTATTTCGAGGGATTGGGTTTCAATTCTGCTTAGTAGCTTCTTTGGAGCAATTCGATTCAATTTTTTTGATTGGTCAGTGTTAGCATAATTACAGCAATTAACATGATTATAGGAGTTTTGTGTAGCATAATTATAGCAATTAGCATGATTATAGGAGATTTGTGTAGCATAATTACAGCAATTATTATTCTTGTCTAAATTAGCTCATATTCTCATGTATAAATAGATGTAATATCTCTGTAAATCTGAAACAGACAAATACACAGACAAATATACAATCCTTTCCTTCATTACTTGTATTCTTTCTTCTAACATGGTATCAGAGCCGTAAAGTTTTTATTTCTAGTTTCTGGGGTCTCTCTTCTCTCTCTACAACCTGTTCTGGTTCATTCTTTCATTCCTGTTATTATACCAAAGAGCTGTTTCCAAATCCTGATCCAGGTGATTGTGATGTGCTCAATATTACCCATCCAGTTTACCTGCCTCTGTTGAATCTGCACCAGTTGTTGATCCAGTACCTGTGCCTGCATCTGCTCCTAGCACTACTCTTCGTCGTTCTACCCGTCCAGTTTGATTCCTGTCTCCTCTGTCAGCCAAACCGCTGATATATTCACCAAAACGCATCCTCCCGCTCACTTTCAGGATCTCTTAAGCAAACTCAAGTTGGCACCTGTGCTACCACCTTGAGTTTGAAGGGGGGTGTTAGCATAATTACAGCAATTAACATGATTATAGGAGCTGGAGCTTTGTGTAGCATAATTATAGCAATTAGCATGATTATAGGAGATTTGTGTAGCATAATTACAACAATTATTATTCTTGTCTAAATTAGCTCATATTCTTATGTATAAATAGATGTAATATCTCTGTAAATCTGAAACAGACAAATACACAGACAAATATACAATCCTTTCCTTTTTCCTTCATTACTTGTATTCTTTCTTATAACAGTCAGATCACACGACCTTTGTCGAGTGTTCATTTGGGCTTGCTACCCTCGTATACGGATTCAGCTTCCTTTGTATTTTAGTCTATGGGAATCTAGGCATCACCGATCTAGCAGTTGAATATTTTTAAGTGTATCAATGTTCTTTCACAATTCTCATCAAGAAGAATTATCCTCATGCATATTGGGCGTCCTAGATATCTAACAAGTGGTAGTATCAGAAACAATAGTTTGACAGGGATGAGTATGGAGATGGTGTTAGTGATTCTAGTGGTGCTTCTACACATGCATGGGGAAGAGCAAGAAGACTTTCAGTAGCCCAATGGAGTAGTAACGCAATATGCAAATGTTAGAATTTTCATGTTGAAAAGAGATGAAATGAGTGAAAAACATATAAATAGGAAGAATCCATAAAACCATTGTCTCTAGGTTTTAGATTAGATCATGATGTCAAGCTCATTAGTATATTTTTTCATAAGGCACATTTAAAAAGATTTTACCCAAGTGTTTTGAGCTCTACATCTCTAACAAATTTCATTTTTTTTCTATCTTGTTTTTATATGATACCTCTTTATATAAAATCTTTATATAGTGAAAATATAAAGAGGAAGATTAGGCCACTTTATATTAATTTTGTTAAATATTATAAAAATATACTTTTGTGTTATAATTTTTTAGTTACATACATATGATTTCTTCTCAAAATATATAAATTATTCATAAACATTATTTTTTTTTCTTGAAATGAACTAATAGCATTCAAACTCTAAGATTTATCATATACAATTTAATGATAATATTAATGGACATATCATATATCTATTTTTCAATGATTTATAAAATTATAAGATCAATATATTTCTTTCCTCAATATTAGAGTTTTGTTCTTATGATTGAGAGTCTTGTCTCCTCTTAGTGGGGTTTTGTTTTTATTTCTTACAGTTTTGAAAGATTTTTTTTACCGTTTCAAATACAGTGTGGATCGTCGATTCCTTTTAATTAAAGATTTTGGATGTTTAAGTATACGAATAATGATATTCTATCGATGGAGATTAATAGTGTGATATGTTCCTTCATTGAGATTTAGTGGCCATTTTAATCTCTTTTGGGGGCGGGTAAAAGAGGTATTAAGTTTTCAAAAAGGCTATGTTGCAGAAGATTTCTTTTATTATTATTATTATTATCAAAAAAATTATTTTCCTATGTTGAAATCATTTTTGAATAGAAACTTCGAATTATTCTTATTTATATATATATATTTTGTCTTATAAGTACATTATGATTCATATACATTATGATTGTTATGAATGAATTGGTGAAAAAAATAGTGCCCACCGCCGATTAATCATTGAATTGCCATTTCTAAATTTTATCGAAATTCTTAACTTCTTAATTAATGTAGTGTTAAAAATAATTTATAGTGTTAAAAATAATTTTCTTTTTTCTTTTTTTACAATTCTCATTATAATAATGTAATACCAAAAAATACATTATATATAGAAGAATTGAATTCTTTTTTTTTAGGAGATCATATAAAAAATTAAACTTGTTTATTTACATCTTCACTTGGAAGATTGAACTTGATTTATTGAATGAGAAGGCCTCTACATAATAAAAATATATAAAATATAAATATTTCATTCATATGGGGCATACTAGGCTACTAGCTGGATTGGACCTACCCCAAACATATACATTTATTATAAGATTAGATCAGGCCATAAATCTCCTACACATACCTAAATTTGTTGGGACACTGATAATTGAATATCAATCTTAAATTTAATTAAATGGGTGATATTCAATTGATCCAATCTTAAAATTCAATTCAACCCCTATCACCAACTTAATTAGAGATGACAATATTTCAAGTATTTTTGGATATCTAATTTATTCTAATTTTCATAAGATAAATTTGAGTAATATATAATTAGATTTAGAATAATTTTAGATTTAATAATTAATAAGTATATTAGATTAAGATTTTATATTATTATAAGAAATAAAAAAAATAATTACAAAATTACTGACCAAATAATTTTAATAGGTAAGTATTGATTATTTATTAAAAAAATTAAGAGAATTAAAATTTAAATTAATTTTTACCAACTAAAATATCATCTTATTACTAATTGATAATTTACTAACCAAATTATTTAGTAGGTAAAATGATAGCTACCAATAATAAAATATACAACTAAATATTGTGTCAGTAATTACTAACTATAAAGCATTTAGCAGGTAAGATTAAATGGAAAATAAAAAATAATATTTTAAAATGAAAAAAAAAATACTGACTACTATATATATGATTAGTAATTATTGACTATTTTGAGACTTGATGTAATAACCCAAAATTTTTAAATTATAAATAAAATAAAAAGAAAATATTATGGTTATTATTTTTATTTATTATATATTATAATTTTTATTCTAGGAATGAATCTAGACAACATGTATGTCCAGATTCATTCACAGATTAAAAAAAAAAAACCAGCACCCCCCCTCCCCCTTTAAACTCTCCCTCCCGTCACTCTCCCTCCCCCTCCCCTTTTCTTCCGGTCAGCGAGCCTCCAGCCACTATGACCTACCGGCGAAGCGTCCCCCCCACCCTGGGCTACGCCAGCGAGCTGCCAGCTAGCCGGAGCAGCGTCGACAGCGGTACAAATGGAGGAGTTTTCTTCCTCAACGCTCGCACAGTGGGCAGCAACTTCCCGACTCAATTCTGGCTTCATCCGACGTCCGATCAAAGCGATTCAGGTGGCGTTGGAAAGCTTGTTCTGAGAGCTTTCTTTTGATGCCAATTTTGCAGCAAATGGAGGTCGAATGAGTGAGATATGGAGGAGAGAAATTTCAAGTTTTTCAAGCTTTTGGGTCAGATCTAGGACGATCTGACCATTTGATTGACGATCCGAGACAACCTATGGACTGATGGAGAGGAGAGGAACATGATGGTATGATCAGATCCGGCAAATGTTGCCAGCGATCAACAACCGGCCACCGTGCGCGATGGTTCCGGCGGTGGCTCCGATGGGCTTTGGAAATAATTCAACTTCCAAAGGCTTTCTCATTTATTTTTTGAAATTTTTGAGATACAGATAAATTTCAGGTAAGAATATTTTCATTATTTCTCTGTCTGTGGAGTATAAATGTAGTGTTTCTTAAATAGAAAAAATTGGAGAAAAATTCTAAGAAAAATATATGATGAAATTAAAATTATTTGGAGATATTCTATGGTGTTTATTGAATTTTTGAGTGATTGTATAATATTTTTGAAAAATATAGATGGATTTTAGTTAGATTTTTAGCATATGGACATATAAGATTATTTGAAATTATGATATTTAAATTTTATATGATTGGTTGAAGCTTGAGGATGGAGGTTTAAATATGTGAATATTGAATTGGGTTGAATTAAGAATATATTAGCTGTTGAAAACTTATGAAATTGAGTAATATTCTTGAATAAAATATTCATGGGTGATTAGAAAATTACCATTACTTTTGCGATAGCTTTATAACTTTATTAAGGACCACGGGGCGAAATTTTAGAATTTTTAGAGCTTGTTTGAGTGGATTTTTGCAAAATGTCAATTATAGGGACTAAAATGTAATTTTTAAGATTTTGAGTATTGCTTGGTTTGGAGGACCCAGGAGGGGCCATATAATGATGATGAGATATGGGTTGAGTTTATAAGTGCTATTTGAACCATTTTTTGCAGGTTGGGTAGGTCCCAGGTATAGTGGAAACTCTGCCGGATTTCCGGCATGAATTAGGCTGTCTGTTGTCTCTTTAGAGTTTTATTTTGACTTAGCACTAATAAATTTATAATATAATTATTTAGGTGATCGATTTTAGCTATTTTTCTCCATCCAACAGCCATAATAGTCCTCTTGTACTGTGAGTAAAATATTAATTTTAATTATAATTTTAATATTATTATATGTTCAAGTATGCCCATGCATCACTTATATGTATATATCTATGTAGTTAAACTTTAGGCACGTTTTATGTTGCATTTACAACTGTTAAAGTGCCATGGATGTTGTTTGCGATAATTTGGAGCAGTGTGCGTGCGTTGGCGTGCGTTTGGTATGGTGTTGGATATGGACAGGATAGGTAGACACTGTTTGAGATCTTCGCTGGGACCCAATCCTTCGGGGTAGACACGGCTTGAGTTCTTCGCTGGGACCCTGTATTTGGTTTATTAAGCGAAAGTTCGGCTTGAGATCTTCGCTGGCAAAGGTTGGATTAAGAGGGCTGTATAGGGGATCAGCTCCCATATATGTATTGTTTGATACTCTCGGGTGTGTGAGTGCTCCAAATTGCCTTTTTGATGTGATTTGTATGAAATTTATGATGATGTTGCATTTCACTCTACAGGGTGCATTAGCTTTAGATAGCTATAGAGATTATGGTTAAAATTGATATTTTACTCTCTGAGTTGAACGCTCACTGCAGTTCACCATATTTTTCCAGGCTACAGGAGAAGACCTTATTCAGAATAACCTATTCCTTTCCTCGCAGGTTATGAAAATAAAAATTACTTAATTGTATTATTATTATTATCTAAATTTGTAATTTAGAACTCCGCATGTACTAGTAGTAGCATTAATCCTGTCAGGGATTGCATGAATTTAAGTTTTTATATTAATAAATGAAAAATTTTTATGAGTTTTAAATAATTTATAAATGATGTAATAGGGTTGAGCTGAGCTCCCCTAATTTTAGTTTCTGATAATTACTGGGCTAAGTTGGCCTGAAATAAAATTATGACAGTTTAATTTAAATTATTTTATATGCATATTGGGCTTAAATTGTGGGCCTAGTCATGGGTTGAGGAATAGTTAGGCTTACTACGGGCCTCGGAGGCTTTAGGCTGGCCCAGGTCCTAGTGTCAGTCCGGCCCATAGGTTGGGTAGTGACAAAGTTGGTATCAGAGCTTAGGCTCTAGATTCATGGGAAATAATATACTTGGGAGTGTAAAAGGAGTCTTGTTAGGATGTTACATGCAGAGTATAGGATTCTATTTCATCTTTTTTTGTAATTCCTTGTTTCTAGATTCTGCGTTATACCTTGAGAAATATAAAAGTGCCTCAGTTAGTGTCTCGATTTTCATGGAGTACATAGAAATGTGAAATAGAGTTAGCAGACATGTTGAGGTCTGTCATGAGGATACGTACTCCAAGAAATGCTATGTTTCTATCTGTATGGGTTTAAATGGTGTGCCCATTTCGTGCAAGGCATGAGTACATAAAGGTGAGTCTTGAAAGTACAGTTGCCCTAGATAAGGATGAGGATACCACTGCTGGTAGTCATCAGTGGATGACCCAGTCAAAATAAGTTTATGATAATAAAAGATTCAAGAGAGATAAGAAATTGGGAGACTTAGTCTGTCAGAACGTATCGTAGTAACTATACAATGTTCTCAATGTCTGCTCTGTAAGCTACAGATTACAGTACCGACATAGGATTATTGTGTAGAGCTGCATACTTCCCTATAGTGCTTATGATGAGGATGTTTGTAGGCAGTCTCTGTTTTGGTACAGTTATGCCAGAATAGGATTCTATTACTATAAAAGAGTTTGAAAATCCTAGGTAGAGATTTAAAACCCTATAGCTTGAATATTAAAGGGTCATAGTTGCAAGGTAGCTAGAGTCAGTGACTCAGTTACCCTAACATGAGCTACAGTTACATCAGGAATTGCTGAAAGACTAGCGGTTTTAGTATAGTCATAAATTAAAGGTAACAACTATAGGGTGAGGCCATTTGGTCTTTGATATGGGTTCTTAGAGAGTTTAGGCATTGTAATGGGCCTTTTGCCTAAAGTTTAGTGAAAAACAGTATCTTCCTTGTGTAGCAGCAGGGCGCAGGGTACGATTTTTCTCCCCTAAGGGAGACAGGATGCTATGGATAATGTTCATAGCCTGTGAAATGACGCTTTAAGGGGTTTGCAGTATGATAAAAGAGTAGATAGCCTGACATGGTTATGGCAAGGTGGAAGATGTAGTACCTTTTTCATAGTCAATTACGATGTAAAGTGGTCTTATTCTTTCAAGAGGGATACAGATTTATTATTAATAATGGTGACTAATAAAATAGTGCCCTAGATGGGACTGTAGAGTGTGGTAGAGAGTAGTTGGCTCGATTATTCTGGAGATTGATACAAGTTCCATTATAGGAATCATATATAACCAGATCATGATGGATGTAAATCCTTTGAATTGGATGACGGGTTTGGGTGCCCGGTATCTTAAGTTTTAGCTAATTGAGTAAACATGGAATATATATATATATAAAATAAAATAAATAATAATAATAATAATAATAATAATAATAATAATAATAATAATAATAATAATAATAATAATAATAACAACAAATAAATAAAAATTGTTGCAGAATCAGTTCTCGAGGTAGTAAGGGTATTATGTAAGCGAAAGGATAAGAATAGAGATCATACAATAAAAGTATGACAGTAATTTCCTGAGTTCCTTTCTAACATTATATTATTCAAAACAATAGTATAATCTAATTATAATAGTGTTAAGAGTAATAAATTGGCGAAGATAAATCACAGAAGGCCAATGGATAGAGAAAGTACAGAATGAAAGTTTGGACAATTGATTGCAGATGCAATATAATCTAAATGCCAGTGGAAGTACTTGATGCATACATTTTGCATAATCATTTAGGCTTAATTTCATAGCCATTTTTAGTCACTTTTAGCTAATTTCATTAGTTATTTAGTTAGTTTTTCATAATTGTCAATTTTGGATTAATTTGCAAATTTTACTTTGTTTTGTAGGAAAAATGGTGTTTTTGAAGGACTAAAAAGAAATTTTGCCATTGAGGAGTGATCTCTACAGCCAAAGATGTCAAAAACAAGTTTCAAAGTTGAAATATGCATTGGCCAAATTGCGCATAACTTACCACATAAGTCATGCAGATCTGCATAAGGAGAAGAATCACTGTTCCAATACCTGCCGAATTGTGCATAAAGAGAGTGCATGGCTTATGCAGATTCACCCCCCCTTATGCAATCTCACGGAATTGTGCATAACCTATGCGCCTGGTCATGCAGTTTCGCATAAGTGAGCTGAAAACTAGCGAAATCGCATAAGGGACTGCATGACTTATGCAGTCCACTTATGCAGTCCCACAAAGATTTCATTAATGAGCTGGCAGAAGATTCCCTCAGAAAATCTCTCCTCAAACACACCATTTTAGGGCTCCATGTCAGAAAATGCTATAAATAGCCCCATTTCCCATTTTAGAATGGAGGAAGAAGAGAAAAAGGAGCAGGAGCAGCTGAAGAGTCACAATCATTTTCCACACCATTTCTAACCAGATTTGGGGATTTCTTTCTTTTCTTATATTTTTCCTACATTTCTAGTGTTGAGCTTTTTGTTTCTTAGCTTAGATTAAAGTTTTATTTCCATATTAACTCACAATATCTTGTAAATATTATGGATAGTGAGTAGTTTTAATTAGATTCTGGAGTAAGGGTTGCAATATTTGAGATATTTTGTGGATTTTGATTGGGTAATCCATATTTTGTAGTCTTAATGAGTTTTATTCATTTCTTGTGTGCTTAATGACATGCTTAGTGTAGGATCCCATTAAGTAATGTTCTTAATCCATGGTTGAGGCACCGAAAGGAAAAGGCCTTGTGATAGATAATCAAGAAATTGAACTTAATTAACTTAGATCTAGAAATAGACTAAGGATTAAGAGGATTCACAGATTAATTAAAGAACTTAATGGGTTTTAATTAACTCTAACTCCACGAAAGTAGGATTAGATTGATTAAGGCACTCTTTGTCTCACTCGAAAGGGTATTCAAAGGATTTAAGAATTAATCTCCTTAAAACCCGTAAGTTCCACAAGATTGAATAACCAATTTGAAATCCCAAAATAGCTCGAATATGAAATCCCGAACTCCGGAATCGCCTTTTTATCATTATTAATTTCTAATCAAATTTAATTGCTTGCCATTTTAAATTTTGCCATATTTCAACTTGCTTATTTCAAATTGATGCAATTTTAGTTTAATTAATACATTGTTGGATAAATTATTAATTTTGCACATATAGATTTCATACTCCAATACCCATCAATTTATTGCTTTGATTTCAAAAATAGTTCAATTTAGTCAACTTTTTATATCAAAAATTCAATCATTAACACAACTCCTCGTGGGAACGATATCTTTTCTATATTACTTGTACGACCCGTGCACTTGCGGTTGGGCCACATCAAGTTTTTGGCGCCGTTGCCGGAGAGTTGTTTGTTTAAGATTGAATTCTTGATTATTTTAGTTGTTTATAGTTTTATCTTTGTTATCTTTTCATTTTGTGTTTGTTTGTTCTTTTTCAGGTACTTATAATCTTTTATGAGAAGAGCTAGAAGCACAAGTGACACATCCTTATTATTTGATCCTGAAATTGAGAAATTTTATAAAGCCAACAAGAAAGAAACCAGAAAAAGGAAAGAAGCCTTGAGAGAAATTGAAATTGAAGCAGACATGGCTGATGAAAGAATTAGAATTGGTGGCGGTAATGCTGGAAATGATCGAAACAATGAAAATGCAGCCCAAGGTGAAGAAGTTGTAAATGCTAATGTGCCTAGGGGAAGTATGATGGATCATGCTTTTCCTCGTTTTGATGACTTGAGAGAAAGCATAGCAAGACCAAGAATTGATGCAAATAGCTACAAGATGGATTTTGGAGTTCTTCAAATGATTCAAAATTCCCAATTCGGGGGACATCCTTCTGAAAATCCACACACACATATAAAGAAGTTTGCTATGATCTGTGACATGCAAAAACAACCTGGAGTGTCTGATGATGCAGCAAGATTGAAGCTATTCCCATTCTCTTTGAAAGATAGAGCACTAGATTGGCTTGATTCTTTACCTCACAACTCCATTACAAATTGGGAGCAACTTACTGATGCATTTCTTGCACAATATTTTCCACCTGGAAAAACTCAAGAATTGAGGAACCAAATGACAGCTTTCAGACCAAGAGAAGATGAAACTCTTTATGAGTCATGGATGAGATGGAAGGAATTAGAGAGACAATGCCCACATCATGCCATTCCAAAATGGATGATAAATCAGAATTTTTACACAAATGTCACTCCTGCAATTAGAGGGATTATTGATGCTCAAACAAGAGGAGAATTAATTATTAAGCATGAAGATGAAGCTTATGAGCTACTGGAGAAAATTGCAAAGAATACTCATCTTTGGAGTAGTCCAAGAGGACCAGCTCCAACTCAAAAGAGGCAAGCTACTGGAATGTATGAACTTGATCCATTCAACATGATTAATGCAAAGTTTGATGCACTTACAAATGTCTTGGCTAAGAAGATGGAAGATTTAAGTATGTTGGTTAGTTCATCATCATCATCTGGAAGTTCACAACAAGTTGCTTATGCAGAGGGAACTACCAGCTGTGGAGTAGATTATGGAGAGCAAGCAGCATATGTTGGTAATTATGGAAACAAGCAAATGGGGAATCCTTACTCTCAAACTTATAATCCAACTTGGAGGAATCATCCCAACTTTTCATGGGGAAATCAGCAAAGTCAAGTTCCAAATCAGAATTTTCAGCCACAACAACAACAAGGAATTCCATATCAGCAAAATAGGCAACCATTGCCTAATTTTCAGCAGAAAAATATGAATCCCTCACCAAAATAGCAAGAACAAAGTTCCACCACAGAAGCTTTATTACAACAGATTCTTGCTAACCAAACTAAGCATGATAAGGAGATGAGAGAGATGAAAGCAAGGTTAGAACAGATGCACACACATAACAGAATGCTAGAAAATCAGATTGCACAACAAGCATCTTCCTCAAGTACCAAGTCTTTTGGAAAACTTCCAAGTCAATCAGAAAACCCAAGAGAGCAGTGTCAAGCTATTACTTTAAAAAGTGGGAAAGTTGTAAATAATGAGAAGAGTGAAAATAGTGAGAGGAGAGAAAATGAGAAAGAAATTGATGAGAATGAAAAACAAGAGAGTGAAAAACAAGAAAGTGCAGAAAAATGTAAAGAGAAAATTGAAGAGAAGGAAGAGAAGTATATACCTCCAGAACCTTACAAGCCACAACTTCCCTTTCCACAAAGATTTCAAAAAGCTAAGCTTGATAAGCAATTTGGGAAGTTCTTAGAGGTTTTGAAGAAGTTATACATAAATGTGCCTTTTATTGATGCTCTTTCACAAATGCCCTCTTATGCAAAATTCTTAAAAGAAATTCTCTCAAACAAGAGGAGACTTGAAGACCATGAAACTGTAACTTTGACAGAAGAATGCAGTGCTATTCTCCAAAGGAAACTTCCTCCAAAGCTCAAGGATCCAGGGAGTTTTTCAATTCCATGCCACATTGGGGAATCATGTTCTACAAAAGCTTTATGTGATTTAGGGGCTAGTGTTAGCCTTATGCCCCTCTCCATTTATGAGAAGCTCAATATGGGAGATCTTAAACCAACCCACATTTCTCTTCAGTTAGCTAACAGATCAATTAAGTATCCTGAAGGGATTTTGGAGAATGTGCCTCTGAAGCTTGGGAAGTTCTATATACCTGTTGACTTTGTCATTTTGGACATGGAGGAGGATTCTAATATCCCAATCATCTTGGGAAGACCCTTTCTAGCTACAGCAGGAGCATTGATTGATGTTAAGGGAGAAAAATTGACTCTTAGAGTTGGTGAAGATCAATTGGTTTTCAATATTAATAACACTATGAAGAAGCATCATTCTGAAGCTTATACTTGCTTGAGAGTTGATATTATTGATGAGCTGGTTGAAGAACACTTGAGAAAGAAATATCCAGACGATCCACTTGAAAATTGCTTGGTTCATGGAGGAGGAATAGACTATGACAACCCTCATGTGGCTGCATATGCTCATCATCTAGAGGGAAGTCCACCATTCATTTCTGCTCCAGTTTTTCAACTTACACAAAAGGAAAAAGTCGAATCTAAGCAACCATCATTCAAGGAAGAAGATGCACCTAAGGTAGAACTTAAGCAACTTCCTTCTCAGCTCAGGTATGAATTTCTTGGCACTAATAACACTTATCCAGTAATTGTAAATGCAAACTTGAGTACCTTAGAGGTTGATAAGTTGTTAAGAGTGTTGAGGCAATTCAGGAAAGTTTTAGGATATACCATAGATGACATTAAGGGAATAAGCCCACACTTTTGCATGCATAGAATTATTTTGGAAGAAAATTGTAAGCCATCTATTGAACATCAGAGGAGGTTGAACCCAAATATGAAAGAAGTTGTTAAAAAGGAAATTTTGAAGTTGCTTGATGCAGGGATCATATACCCTATCGCAAACAGTACTTGGGTGAGCCCAGTACATGTTGTCCCAAAAAAAGGTGGAATGACAGTGGTCAAAAATGAAAATAATGAATTAATTCCCACATGAACAGTGACTAGTTGGCGAATGTGCATAGATTACAAAAAATTAAATATTGCCACTAGAAAAGATCATTTTCCACTTCCCTTCATTGATCAAATGTTATAAAGACTGGCTAGGCATTCTTATTTTTGCTATTTAGATGGATACTCAGGTTTTTTTTCAAATCCCTATCCATCCAAATGACCAAGAGAAAACTACTTTTACTTGTCCATATGGAACCTTTGCTTATAGGAGGATGCCATTTGGGTTATGTACTGCACCAGCCACTTTTCAAAGGTGCATGATAGCAATCTTCTCAGATTTCATTGAAGATATAATGGAGGTTTTTATGGATGACTTTTCTGTTTATGGATCTTCATTTGACATATGCTTGGCTAACCTTTCTAAAGTTTTGCAGCGATGTGCAGATACTGACCTTGTGTTAAACTGGGAAAAGTGTCATTTCATGGTTCAGGAAGGGATAGTGCTTGGACATTTGGTATCTAACAGAGGAATAGAGGTTGATAAAGCCAAGGTTGAAGTGATAGAGAAGATGGCTCCTCCTATCAATGTCAAGGGAATTCGAAGTTTTCTAGGACATGCTGGGTTCTACAGACGCTTTATTAAGGATTTTTCTAAAATAGCCAAACCTTTGTCTAATTTGTTAAGTCATGACATACCATTTGTATTTGACCAAGAGTGTTTGGATGCCTTTTGCAGGTTGAAGCAAGCTCTTATCACTGCACCAATCATGCAACCACCTGATTGGAGCCTACCTTTTGAAATTATGTGTGATGCTAGCAACTATGCAATTGGAGCTGTTCTTGGTCAAAGAAAGGACAAAAAGGCTTATGCTATTTATTATGCTAGTAGAACATTGGATGAAGCTCAAACAAATTATGCAACAACTGAAAAGGAATTCTTAGCCATTGTCTTTGCATTGGAAAAGTTCAGACCTTACATTATTGACTCAAAGGTGGTTATATTTTCAGATCATGCAGCCATCAGGTATTTACTCCGTAAAAAGGAGGCTAAACCTAGGCTCATTAGGTGGATTCTGATGCTACAAGAGTTTGATTTGGAGATTAGAGATAAGAAGGGAGCTGAAAATGTAGTTGTAGATAATCTTAGTAGGCTGAAATTGGATGATGAAGAAATGGATGAAATCCCTATTAATGAGTTTTTCTTGGATGAACAACTTTTCTCTCTTATTGCTAAACTACCTTGGTATGCAGACTTGGTGAATTATCTATCTTGTGGAGTTTTACCTCTAGGAATGACATGGCAACAAAAGAAAAAGTTTTTGCATGAGGCAAAATTTTATAGATGGGATGATCCTTTACTCTTTAGGAGATGCTGTGATGGTTTAATAAGAAGATGTATTCCTGGTGAGGAGACACAGAGTATTATGCATCATTGCCATGCTTCTGATTATGGAGGACATTTTGGAATCTCTAAAACAGCTAGTAAAATTTTGCAAGCTGGTTTCTTTTGGCCAAATCTTTTTAAGGATGTGAGGAAATTTGTGTTGGAATGTGATAAATGTCAAAGGAGTGGAAATTTGTCAAAAAGAGATCAAATGCCCCTAAATGATATTCTTGAAGTAGAATTATTTGATGTCTAAGGAATAGATTTTATGGGGCCATTTCCTCCTTCATATGGTAATAAATACATTCTAGTTGGAGTTGACTATGTGTCAAAGTGGGTGGAAGCTATTGCAACTCCAACTAATGATGCTAGAGTGGTAGTGAAATTCTTGAAGAAATTTGTTTTGAGTAGATTTGGAGCTCCTAGGGCTATGATTAGTGATGGTGGTTCACATTTTTGTAATAAGCAATTTGAGAGCTTAATGAGGAAGTATGGTGTAGTGCACAAGATAGCTACCCCATACCACCCTCAAACTTCAGGACAAGTTGAAATTTCTAACAGAGAACTCAAACATATCTTGGAGAAAACAGTAAGCAATTCTCGGAAAGATTGGTCTGTCAAACTAGATGATGCTTTATGGGCATATAGGACTGCTTACAAAACCCCTATAGGAACTACTCCCTTTAGGTTGGTGTATGGTAAGTCTTGTCATTTGCCTGTGGAGCTAGAACATAGAGCATATTGGGCTATTCAGACCTTGAATTTTGATCTTAAGCAAGCTGGTGAAAAGAGACTATTGCAACTTAATGAGCTTGAAGAATTGAGGATGGATGCTTATGAAAGTGCCCGTATTTCTAAAGAAAGAACTAAAGTTTGGCATGATAAGCATCTTAGGAAAAAGGAATTCAAAGAAGGTGATTCAGTTTTGTTGTTCAACTGAAGATTAAAATTGTTCCCTGGAAAACTTAAATCAAGGTGGACTGGTCCATATAGAGTTTCTAAGGTTTTCCCTTATGGAGCAATTGAAATTTGGAGTGAAAAATCTGGGAATTTTAAGGTCAATGGGCATAGATTGAAACATTACATAACTGGAGACCCAATAAAGAGAGCAAGCTATTATAAGCTCTCCAATCCCTCACCTCTTTTCAGTGAAGTGCATGAAGAGTCCGGCTAAGGACTATAAATTAGCCCTCTTGGGAGGCACCCCAAGTTCTTTTATTTTGCTTTTGTTGATTTACTTTTATTTGCATTGCTTTTGTTTTTATCTTAAATCTCCCCAAATTCAATTTTTGACATTGTTGAATCTTGTCCCTTGTAGATGTATTTCAATGGAGGAAGGTTGGTGAACCGTTGGGGAGTAACTCTTAATATGATATTTTGTCCTTCAACTCTCCCAAAATTGATTAATTTTTGCTGCATAACCTGTGCAGGTTTGCCTCCTTGTTTATGCAGAGGAAAAAAAAAATGAAATTTTGCAGCAAAGAAGGGTCTGCAGCAGATGGCTTATGTTTCTTGGTGAGGTTGGGTGTGTAACTTTTAAGTATTTATGCTTATCATGTTAATGTGATGGTAAGTGGGTCATTTTTGTAGTTTTGAGCTTATTTGGGTTGTGAGATTTAAGGTGGACATACTACATTTTCTTGGCATAACTTGGGGAGTCCATTCTCATTTGTGGATTAATGCAACTTTATGCAGATTTTATTGAGTTTTAATGTGCTAAATGTTGATTTGCAGAATTTGAGTTGAAATGGCATGATTCACAAATGCCTCTTATGCAGGATTCACTTCTACAAGCTTGTGTGATGCAATTTTGATGGATTTTGTATATATTGATGTGTTTTTGGTGACAATTTCTCATGATTTATGCTTCATAGAATTATATTTCTTCATTCTAGGGTATTTTTCACACTTGCAAATCATTTTCAATTGTAATCTCAATCTTGTTGAATTGTGCATAAGCAACTGCATAGCTTATGCAGCTTTTAGATCACAAATTTTGCCATTTTCTCATCTTGCTAAAAACTGCATAAGGATGTGCATAGCTTATGCAATCCTGCATAACCACAATTCTTGCCATTTTTCACCTCTGTTGCAAACTGCATAAGGATGAGCATAACTTATGCAACTCTGCATAGCCACATTTTGTCAAATTTTATATCTGCCGAGACTTGCATAAGAAGAGCGCATGACTTATGCACTTCTGCATGACTTCAAATCCTGCATTTTCTCTTTCCACCGAGACCTGCATAAGGAGAGTGCATAGCCTATGCATTTCTGCATGACCACACTCTCCAAAAACCAAAACCTGCCGAGACCTGCATAAGGAGAGTGCATAGCCTATGCACTTCCGCATAACCACGAACTCTGAATTTCAAAACCTGCCGAGACCTGCATAAGGAGAGTGCATAACTTATGCACTTCCGCATAACCACCAACTCTGAATTTCAAAACTTGCCAAGACCTGCATAAGGAGAGTGCATGACTTATGCACTTCCGCATGACCTATTTCTCTGAAATCCAAAACAGGCCGAAACTTGCATAAGTTAACGCATAAGCTATGCATTCTTGCATAATCAGTTTTTCACACTATTTATCTTCCACCGAAACCTGCATAAGAGAGTGCATAAGTTATGCACACCCACTTTTCCCCTTATGCAGCCTTAACACATGTCCTGTTCAAATCAAAATTTGTTTTCGGCACCCATTTTCCCACCTCCACCTCCCGATATTCCTGTTCACTCCTTTTCCCCCCACGTCCATTTATTCCGGCATTACCCCTCCCCTTCTGCTCCACTCATCTTTTCGCCGCCTTAGCCCTAGCTACCCTCTGCATCTTTCATTTTCTCCCTCATCTCCTCCATCCTCACCATCGGCAACCCAATGGAGTCGCCTCCTCATTCCCCTCAAACCTCCCCTCTCCAAGTTTCGCCCTTGGCAATGCGGCCTCCCAACCCCAATTCCCCTCCACAAGAAACCCCTCCTCCACCTCCCACAGCCACTTACAAGAGAAAAATCAGGTCGAAATCCACCCGACCCATAGCTTCTGCACCTCCTCTCTCAAAACGCAAAGAACCACCCACCACCCTAATGTCAGAGCCTCCACCCAAAAACCCAAAAACTTCAGCCTCCACACAAGCCAAATCACCCTCTTCCAGCAAAAAGCAAACATCAGTAGCAACACAGGTATCAAAACTACCTTGGCCTCTTCCTGATGCAACTCACAAGGCAACCTTTAAGAGACTCAAGGACAGGAAAATGCAACCCACTAGGTATATTTCTGCAGAGGCCCTTCAATCAGCTGGTTTATTTGATAATGTTGTTGCCTACCTTGATGGTATGGGTTGGATGGAATTTGTGCATAAGCAAGAAATAGTTTATCTAGCTTTAGTTTTGGAATTTATTTCCTCATTTTCTGCTACCTTGAAATTGCATGACATAGATTATACGCCAACTATGAAATTTAGATGTTTTGGGCAAAATAGAGAGTTATCATTGGACCAATTTCATAGCATTTTTGGATTTGCAATTGATGGGCTATTTAGGGTACCATATACAGGGGTAGAGGTAGCAAACAAAGGTATTTGGAATGCTGCTCAGTTTTGGAGAATTATCACAAACCAACCTCAGACTTTTTCTGCTGGCAGATCCAAAACTTCTCAAATACTAGACCCTGCACTTAGATTTATCCATAGGCTTATTGCTAGCACTATCTTAGGCAGAGGGACTAGTTCTGGTGCTGTTGGGAAATCCAAATTATTCATGCTATGGTGTGCTTTTCACAAAGTTAAAGTTTCTCCTGGTTACTTCTTTTGTGAGCATGTGTTACATATTGCCACCAAATCCATAGGTGACATTGTCTTGGGTGGGCTCATAACTGTTATAGCCAAGCATTTTGATTTTAATCCAGAAGAGCATCCACTATCAGCACTTTCAGACACCCTATATTTTGATGCTACACACCTATCCAAAACAGATTCACTTAATCGACACTACACAACCAAAGAATGTAAATTGAACCCATCAGACAACCAGAGGGACAATCATCCCACCACCCAACAAAGACTGATGAACCTACACCACCCCCTCAGTGTAACGCCTTCACCGTAGGTAATCCGTATATTTTACTGTTCCGATGACTAATATCTGTTCGGACAGTCAGGATGTCTAGAACTATACTTAAACTATAGTGAGGAGACATAAATTAATGAAATAAATATTAAAAAAAATATAGGAAAAATTTTGAGAAAAATAAATTAAAGTTTAGAGAATTTATAAATTGGTATAAAATAATAAAAATAACCCGATGAGCACCATGAAAGGCATTTTGGTCATTTTACCCCTAGAGGTGAATTTTGACTTAAATGTCAAATTAAAATTAGAAAATAAAATAATTAACATAAATTAAATTTATGAATTTGAATTTGGAAAATGAGAAGAGAAAGAAGAAGAAAAGAAAAGAAAAGAAAAGAAAAGAAAGGAAATAGACTTATGGCATTTAAAAATAAATAAATAAATAAATAAAGTACAATAATTATAGAATATATATATATATATATATAAGACACAAGAGATAAAAATTCACCAACCACAAGTCTTCTTCATTTCCTCTTCTCTCTCTCCTTGCCATCTCCATGTTCTCTCCCCTCCACCATTTTTGCTCAAGCTTTGAGCTTGAGTTTCTCTTCATTTATCCACCAAAACCCATGGTCCCCTTCATTAAAAATTTAGCCCACATCATAAGGAAGCTCTAGGTACCCATAGGGAGAAGGAAAGTTGAAGTTTTGGGAAAATTTTCAAGTGGGTCACAAGAGGTTAGTGCCTAATCTTCCTTTCTTCCTTTATTCATCCTTGAGTTAAGGTTAAAATGAAGTGAAATTTGTAAGAAATTAAAAGAAATAGGTGAGTTATGAGGGGAGTGAATTTTTGGTACCCATGGTGAGTGATGGTTTTTGATAACTATGATGTATATAAAGTGATTTAATGATGTTGGTTGATGCATTATAAGATTAGAAGTTGATTTACATTGAGATTTTATGATATTAAAATTGTGAGTTAGGGTTTGGTCTAACTTTGGTATTTTTGTATTATACCATGCAATTGGGATCGTTGAGATGTGTTGATGATATTTAGAAGTGCCTTGAATGTCAAATTGAAGCAAGGAAGTTGGAGGAGAAATGAAATTTTGGAAGTGCTATTTTCTGCAGGTTGTGTTTATTGAGGGCAATGTACATTTTAGGCCATAAATGAAATTGTGTGACCCCAATTGGTATGAGGCCAATTGGAGGTGAAACTAGACCCAAAATAGCCCATATTCTATGAAGAAACCATGCCCAAATTCTGTCCAAAACTTGACCTAAATACTGCCTAAATTCGGATTACCCTGAAACTGCCAACCCAGAAAATGACCAAATGAACAGTACATATTCATTTGGTCATAACTCTCTCTATACAAGTCAAAATGACCTAAAATTTTACCCATGGAAAGTTTAGACATAGGGCTACACTTTTCATGAAGACCACTTAACCCAGTTTTGCATTTAACAAATTCAAATTGTTAGCACAAATTGGGTCACTGAAACTGCCAACCCAGAAATGACCAAATGAACAGTACGTGTTCATTTGGTCATAACTCTCTCTATACTGGTCCAAATGACCTAAAATTTTACCCATGGAAAGTTTAGACATAGGGCTACACTTTTCATGAAGACTACTTAACCTAGTTTTGCCTTTAACAAATTCAAATTGTTAGCACAAATTGGGTCACTGAAACTGCCAACCCAGAAAATGTCCCAAAATACTATTCCTTTGGTATTTTGACCATAACTTAAGTTCTATAACCCCAAACTCAGTGATTCAAAAACTGAAATTCAAGTTTAAACATAGAGGAGCAATTGTTATGAAGGAATTGTGACTAAATAGACATCCCAACCTATTCAAATTCCTAGATAAAAATAACACATCAACATGAACCTAAAGAAAGGTTCATGGGAAAAATGCTATATAGGATAATTAAAATACTCATAAGGAAAATTTAATATTAAAAATGATATGAATATGTAAATTAGGACTAATGTCCTATTAATATGAAATTTATGGTACCAATGAACAGTACTAGAAAATAGTAATAGTTAATAGTGCTAAATTAATTAAAAATATTTAATTGCCTATTGTATACCTAGACTTATTTATTTAGTTGGATAAATTGGTATACCAATTAGGGACTACAGATAGCAGTACTGCTTACAGAGCAAATCATGAACTGACAATATATGTCTGGTATGATTGTTCTACAGGCTATATGCCTACTTACTGGCCATTGTGCCTACTTTATTTCTGGCTTTACAAGCCTGACAGCAGGTCTCGTGCCCGACAGCTGGCCTCGTGCAGCCATGGATGTATCTGGGGTAGACATATGGCTGTCTAACCCGTATACTCCCGTGTATCCAGCTTTTATAATTTTTTATAGGTTTCTTGGGCATTGATAATAATTAATTAATACTGAATATATAATAAGTAAACAGGAAAGATCCCAATAATTTTAATTGTTTCCAAAGTGTAATAAAAAAAATGTAAAAGACCCAGAATTTATGATTTGTAAATATTAATTCAATTGTTTAATTATTGTTATTATAAATTATGCACCACTAAGCGTTATGCTTAGCGCGTTGGTTTTCCATCGCGTAGGTACTGAAGATCAGCAGCTGCCACAGTAGTATTCGGACAGAGTTCCGACCAGATCTGCCACCGATCAGAGTCACCTCATCAGTCTTTTGTATTTTGGTAGGGCCCATGTGTAGACTAGTATTTTGGTTCATTATGTCTAGTCATGATGTAATTACTAGTTTATGATGTATTTTATTTTGGACTTGAAATGAAAACTTATAATTTATTATCTATGAATTTCCATATGAATGCAATAGATGACACTTCATTTTGAGATCTCATAAATAGTTGTGAATGATATGATAAAAGAGAATATGATATGAAAATATGTGAGATGACTATGAATATGTTAACACGTGATAGTGGAACCCGCCAGATGCTAATAAAACAGATGAGGATTTGTTCGGGTCTCCACAGAAATAAGATATATATATAAAAAAAAATTCTACACATAAATTACCTGATTTTAAATGACATTAAAATTTACAGTAGACATGACAAGACAAGATAGGGTGCTCCGGCACCGAATGTGGCACTTCTTGCTCGGCTATACAATAGACGGGTAAGGGGCGTCACACTCAGTCTACACAGGACACCCCAGCAGCTTCTGCACAGCCCACACCTTCTGCAGCTGAACCCTCTTCATCCACAGCCCCTCCTGCCTTCAACACTAAAGCCTTATTCACCTATCTTGAAAGGCTTAGTGATGATATATACTTTATGGATAGAAAGCTTGAATCTGGTCTTGATACCCTCAAGGATCGTCATGATCAACTCTTTGATTTTGTCATGGAAACCAGAGACAAGCAGAAAGAATTAAAAGAGATGATGAAGCAGCTCATGATTTTTCTGGGAATGCCACCTCCACCTCCATCACCTCCTCCAGCACCATCACTTCGACAGCAACCAGCTCCAACCAGCCCCTTAGCAACATCTTTGGACAAGGGCAAAACAATAGAATTAGATTAGTTTCTGTTTTACTTTTGTTCAAACTTTTAGGAGTTTTTCTTTGTAGATATGTTCAAACAATTTTAGTTTGTTTTGAATTCTGTTTTTCTTGAAGTTCTATTGGATGGCTATTACATTAGTTTTTCATTGATTTTCATTGCTTTTACTGCCCTTTTGTGCATATTTGTCCATACATTGTATATATTTGGATGCTTCTACTGGTGGTTGCACATTTTTCCTTGCTACTCATCATGCAGCAGCTTTTGAATATACTGCACAGGCTGTGAATTCCCTTATGCAAATGTTTTGCATAGTCTGTGCAGTCCTTATTGCCACTCATGCAGAACCGCACAGCTTATGCACCCCCTTATACACCTGTTCTGGACAGCACTTTATTCTGCATAACCTGTGCAGCTTCTTATGCATCCCCATTATTTCTTGAATTCTCATCTGCTCTATACCAGGTAACTCTTTCTTTTTGCTCTTAACTTTCACAATTCCTGGTAATTACTACTTGCTTTGAGTTTTGGTAATATACTGCTTGAGACATTAAGGACAATGTCTAATTTTGAGTTTGGGGGTGTGCATTTGGATTTTTGCTACATTTTTTTTTTACATTTTGAGTATAGGAACATGTCATCCAATTCCATTTATATACACTGTAAATATTTTACATATACATCCATACATACATATACATAACACATTTACACACACATTATACATCACTTAGAAATTGCACACATTGCACACAAATAGACAAATAGATTCACTCCATTTAGTTAATGCATTGCTCATTTTTAGGAATCATACATCGTGCATTAAAATCTTTTGCCAAATCCCTTGAGTATTGAAAAGTTACCTATGAGAGTGATTTGACTTACCTTTAGTTGGGTTTGTGGATTGAAAGTTTCCTAAGAGGTGCAAGGTTTTGAAGTGTCTATCCCTTGCCTATATCTTCTTAGCCAAAAAGCCACCCAACTAGTCCTTTAGAGATTGGAATGTTTAGAGGGAGTTATTGGATATAAAGTAGTCAAATGATGCCTCACCAATCCTAGAACAAATTTTCTAAACCTTTCAAGGCGAAATACCAGCTTGTACTTGAAAAGAGAGATGATTAGGCATTCTTTGATTTAAACCTTCTCATTTTAAACCTTTGGCCCTTTTCCTAATTAAAATTGACCCTTGCAAACCCCTTTGAGCCTTTTTATCCCTAATTTTTCTTGAAATCCTTATTGTTACCTAGCCAATGAACCAAACACTCCAACCCTTTTCATGAGAATAATTATTTATAACATTAGGTACATAAAAAAAAAAAGAAAAAAAAATTTAATAAAAGGGAGAAGAAATGCTTGTCACCTTGTAAAAGTGCTAGTATATGTGCTTTTCACCATTGTTATTCAAAATGAAAGAAATCCACCCAAAGTATTAAAAGAAATGAGTTTGGGGGTGGCAATTTTAGGGACAATCATCAAAAGAAAATGCAAGATACAAGTTTAAAGAATCAAAATGTCCCTCCATTTTTATGTGTTTTGTAAACTATGCTAGCACTTGACAATCCTCATTGTGTATTTCTCTCTCCCATATAAATATATAAAAAAAGAAAAAAATATAATAAAATAAGAAGTGTACCTTATGTTGTCAAGATTGAAAATATTCTCATGCTTTGAATCCTTTTTACCCATCTTTCTTCTTAGCCTCATTTTGAACCCCATGGCCCCATTACATCCCTAAAAAGACCTTTGATCTCTTGATAGTATTAGCTACATTAGTGGAGATAGGAGTAGGGAATTTGCCTATGGGATTGAAAAATTATCCATTCATTTATTTAATTCCATCATTCTACATAGAGGCACTTTGACTATTAATTATTCTAGAATTCCTTTTGAGCATGACTCTCTCTTTTGATTGGTTGGTTTGGGGATTTTGAATGATAATTGACTTGATGGCTAAGCGGTGAAAGCTTGGATAAGCATTAGATTCTTTGCATTTTGAAGGATGGGTATATGGATTGCTGGTATGGCTAAAGGTGTGTTAAGTTACTCTAATAGGTGATTTTCATAGCTCTTTGGATAAGGCACCCCTAAAAAATTTGTATCACATTCTAAAGTTTGCTTGAGGACAAGCAAAAGTTTGAGTTTGGGGATATTTGATTCATACATTTTGCATAATCATTTAGGTTTAATTTCATAGCCATTTTTAGTCACTTTTAGCTAATTTTATTAGTTATTTAGTTAGTTTTTCATAATTGTTAATTTTGGATTAATTTGCAAATTTTACTTTGTTTTGTAGGAAAAATGGTGTTTTTGAAGGACTAAAAAGAAATTTTGCCATTGAGGAGTGATCTCTACAGCCAAAGATGTCAAAAACAAGTTTCAAAGTTGAAATATGCATTGGCCAAATTGCGCATAACTTGCCGCATAAGTCATGCAGATCTGCATAAGGAGAAGAATCACTGTTCCAATACCTGCCGAATTGTGCATAAGGAGAGTGCATGGCTTATGCAGATTCACCCCCCCTTATGCAATCTCACGGAATTGTGCATAACCTATGCGCCTGGTCATGCAGTTTCGCATAAGTGAGCCAGAAACCAGCCGAAAACTGCATAAGGGACTGCATGACTTATGCAGTCCACTTATGCAGTCCCACAAAGATTTCATTAATGAGCTGGCAGAAGATTCCCTCAGAAAATCTCTCCTCAAACACACCATTTTAGGGCTCCATGTCAGAAAATGCTATAAATAGCCCCATTTCCCATTTTAGAGGAGGAAGAAAGAAAGGAAGAAGAGAAAAAGGAGCAGGAGCAGCTGAAGAGTCACAATCATTTTCCACACCATTTCTAACCAGATTTGGGGATTTCTTTCTTTTCTTACATTTTTCCTACATTTCTAGTGTTGAGCTTTTTGTTTCTTAGCTTAGATTAAAGTTTTATTTTCATAGTAACTCATAATATCTTGTAAATATTATGGATAGTGAGTAGTTTTAATTAGATTCTGGAGTAAGGGTTGTAATATTTGAGATATTTTGTAGATTTTGATTGGGTAATCCATATTTTGTGGTCTTAATGAGTTTTATTCATTTCTTGTGTGCTTAATGACATGCTTGGTGTAGGATCCCATTAAGTAATGTTCTTAATCCATGGTTGAGGCACCGAAAGGAGAAGGCCTTGTGATAGATAATCAAGAAATTGGACTTAATTAACTTAGATCTAGAAATAGACTAAGGATTAAGAGGATTCACAGATTAATTAAAGAACCTAATGGGTCTTAATTAACTCTAACTCCACGAAAGTAGGATTAGATTGATTAAGGCACTCTTTGTCTCACTCGAAAGGGTATTCAAAGGATTTAAGAATTAATCTCCTTAAAACCCATAAGTTCCACAAGATTGGATAACCAATTTGAAATCCCAAAATAGCTCGAATATGAAATCCCGAACTCCGGAATCGCCTTTTTATCATTGTTAATTTCTAATCAAATTTAATTGCTTGCCATTTTAAATTTTGCCATATTTCAACTTGCTTATTTCAAATTGATGCAATTTTAGTTTAATTAATACATTGTTGTATAGATTATTAATTTTGCACATATAGATTTCATACTCCAATATCCATCAATTTATTGCTTTGATTTCAAAAATAGTTCAATTTAGTCAACTTTTTATATCAAAAATTCAATCATTAACACAACTCCTCGTGGAAACGATATCTTTTCTATATTACTTGTACGACCCGTGCACTTGCGGTTGGGCCACATCAGTACTAGCTAGAATGGTCAAAGGACCAAATCTGAGTAGCACAGATATGTAATAACGCGGTAGAGACTCTGAAAGATATAGTTAGCAAGTACAGCTGTCATGTTAGGAAGAAGAATGAAACCAGGGATAGAATAGTCAAGTTCTATTTTGGGTAAGACAAATGAAATAAATGAAAGGACAACCTGAAGGGCGCATAATAAAAGGAACAAAGTTAAGATATAGGGTAGGCTAAGTGTTATTATTGGCAAGGTGAATGACAAGGATGGAGAACCCGAAATGGGACCATATTAGTGAGAATAGTGATGGAGGTATAGAATCTAGTAATGTGATACTCATAGCATGATGTAGTTGAGATAGTGACAGGGGCTAGAAGATAGAGCTTAGAGTTGCATGATTGGATCATACTCTATCTTTTCCCTATTCCTAAAGTGAAGTGGATAGCAATGGGGTAAGATTCTTTTAACTTGTTAACATTATCAAGAAGATTAAGCAGAGAAAAAGAAGTTAGTAAGTAGTAAATTGAATAAAAGTCAATCTAATGGATCAAATAGGTATGATGAGAGGAAAAGAATGATAGATAATGACACAGAGGCTTTAGGTTAGACTTTTGAGATAGTGAGAAGGTAGTTAGAGGTTCATTATGAATGTTAGGCAAACATTTTTAGTGTGTCCAACAAAATCACTTTGCAGTGAAGCAATAACGACAGAACAACAGTAGGGGTAGAACGAAAAGTGACAAGTATGAGTGGTTATAAATCACTAAAAAGTTCAAGGACCAAATTAATGACCATAGATAAGGGTGAAATTAGTGCTGGAAGAATCTATTAGTGAGAGAAATCTTTCAGGATTCAACAAAAGTTAAGGGCACAATATAAACGATGATAGATATGAATCATTAGTCAAGTATAAGTAAAGTTAATAAATTATAAAATATTATGTCAGAAAGGACAATGGTACGGTAAAGGGTTCATACAGATGATACCTTATAGGTAGAGCACAATTGTGCTAGGAGATGATGAAATTTGAAGAGAAAGACCAAGAAACATAGGTTAAACGTAATAATATGGACAATCGGGCGTAGTTGAATATAAGAGGATATTTTTCTTTCTTTTCAAGTTTAGCTTGTACTTTTGGTTCTAGAGGGTTATATAAGGAACAGAGACTGAGTCAAGAAGACCTAGTTATTTGAGTGTTTGGTAGGCACCAATTCATACACAATTTCCTGATATGAGAATGACAGTAAGTGCATACCTAGTGTTAAGTATGAAAGGACGATCAGAGTAATGACAGGAGTTAAATTGAGTTAGCTACTAAGGCTTGCAATTGTTTTAAACTATGAGCTGGAGGAAATACTAATTGTGGATGAGTTTCAATAGATGAAATTATTGCTAATGGGAAAAGTTGAGGCTGAAGTTTGGAAAGCTATAGGCAGTATATGTGATTATATTAAGGAGAATGAACATGTGAAGTATTTTGTTTGGAATTGAGGCATGGCACATATTTCCCACAGCCGTGTTAGTTCAGATGGAACTTATAATTTCTAGGGCTCCTATCCATCTAGGATGAGCAATTTCCTACTAAGGCTAGTAGGGAATGATAATGTTCTGATAGTTAAGTTGGGAAAAAGGGATACAAAAAGAATTTTCTATGGTTAATTACAAGTGTTACATAATGTGAAGAATGTTCTGGTAGGGGTCAATTGTAAGATTAAAATTCTCGAAGTAATGGAACTAGTAATCAAGATAGGACTAAGAAATAAAAAGAAAGTTAAAGTTGATGATGGGATGGACATCCTTGAAGGAAAAGGTGTAAGGGTGAGAGAGGACTAAGATTAAGGAATAAGTACAGCAGGTTGAAAAGATATCAACGATAGCAGAAACAGGAAAAGGAAGTGGATAAGATTCAAAGGACATGAAGAAAGCCCAGTAGAGCTAGTTATAACGATGAGGATAAGAAGGAATAGGTATGTTAGGAACACACTAAGAGATGTTTGAAACAAGTTATTATGAGATGATAGATTAAAGGAGTAGTAGAGCCTCGATCTAAGTGCCAATGTGTCAGAAGTAGGCCACATACTAAGACTCTTGAGGAAGAAGTCTAGATATTCTCATTCTAGAGGAGGAGTGAGAATTGATAAAGTCGCATGGATTGAGTTGTCAGAGAATAGAAACACTTTTGTCACATAAGAGAAGAGACCCAGTTTGCTTTCCAATGTTGATAAATGGTACACTTAGCCCTTGGAGAGAACTCTACCTAACTAGTTACATGAGATGGACAGAGGTTGGTCTAAGTACCTTAGTAATGACACAAAAGAGATTAAAAATTTGAAGTATCATGGGAGTGTGAAGATTTATAGGTATTGACCACTGAGGTCATAAGAAGAGTGAAGATCTCGAACAAGATGCCTAGATTATGTGCTATAGGAAAGCTACTCATAGGATGCCTTAGGATAAGAAACATAAGTCATGTTTTGGGGAAACAGAGATTATTAAAACAAAGGAATGAGGACTGAAATCACCAAAAGACACGTTAGGGCGTAATAAAAGTGAGGTAAGCGCCAAAGTTGATTAAAGTTATCAGATATCAAGTCGAGAGTAGTGAAGGTATAGTGAATACTTGAGATGTCAGAAAAATGCTCAATGAATAGCCAAGAGATAAGAGTATCTCTAGGAAGAGATGATGACAGTTAGGACACTATAGTAGAATCAGAGAGCAGTAGAATGTCACCTATAATATATGAAAAGTTTGAAGAATAAATGTTTTATCAATCTCTGCATAGCTAGAGGAGTAATGATTGCACTTGTTCTAGTAATCTTCTTTTCTTTATCTCTTATTTATTCGAAAATTTGAGGACGAATTTTTCTTAAAGGGAGAAGAATGTAACAACCCAAAATTTTTAAATTATAAATAAAATAAAAAGGAAATATTATGGTTATTATTTTTATTATTTTTATTTATTGTATATTATAATTTTTATTTCTAGGAATGAATCTACACAGCATGTATGTCCAGATTCATTCCCAGATTAAAAAAAAAAAAAAAACAGCAGCTCCCCCCCTTTTAAACTCTCCCTCCCGTCACTCTCCCTCCCCCTCCCCTTTTCTTCCGGTCGGTGAGCCTCTAGCCACCATAGCCGGCCAGCGAGGTGTCCCCCCCACCCTAGGCAATGCCCACGAGCTGCCAGCTGGCTGCGCCGGTAGCGGCGCAAACTGAGGAGTTTTCTTCCTCAACACACGCACAGTGGGCAGCAACTTCCCGACACGATTCTGGTTTCATCCGACATTCGATCGAGGCGATTCAGGTGGCGTTGGAAAGCTTGTTCCGAGAGCTTTCTTTTGATACCAATTTTGCAGCAAATGGAGGTCGGATGAGTGAGATATGGAGGAGAGAAGTTTCGGGTTTCTCAAGCTTTTGGGTCAGATCTAGGACGATCCGACCGTTGGATTGACGATCCGAGACCACCTATGGACTGAAGGAGAGGAGAGGAACATGATGGTAGGATCAGATTCGGCAAATGTCGCCGGAGACCGGCCACCATGCGCGGTGGCTCCGGTGGGCTTTGGAGATGATTCAACTTCTAAAGGCTTCCTCATAAATTTTTGGAATTTTTGAGACAGATAAATTTAGGGTAAGATTATTTTCATTATTTTCTCTGTCTGTGGAGCATAAATGCAGTGTTTCTTAAACAGAAAAAAATTGGAGAAAAATTCTAAGAAAAATATATGATGAAAGTAAAATTATTTAGAGATATTCTATGGTGTTTGTTGAATTTTTGAGTGATTAAGAATATTTTTAAAAAATATAGATGGATTTTAGTTAGATTTTTAGTATATGGGCATATAAGATTATTTGAAATTATGATATTTGAATTTTATATGATTGGTTGAAGCTTGAGGATGGAGATTTAAATATGTGAATATTGAATTGGGTTGAATTAAGAATATGTTAGCTGTTGAAAACTTATGGAATTGAGTAATATTCTTGAATAAAATATTCATGGGTGATTAGAAAATTACCATTACTTTTGCGACAGCTTTATAACTTTATTAAGGACTGCGGGGCAAAATTTTAGAATTTTTAGAGCTTGTTTGAGTGGATTTTTGTAAAATGTCAATTATATGGACTAAAATGTAATTTTTAAGATTTTGAGTATTGCTTGGTTTGGAGGGCCCAGGAGGGGCCATATAATGATGATGAGATATGGGTTGAGTTTAGAAGTGCTATTTGAACCATTTTTGGCAAGTTGGGTAGGTCCCACGTATAGGGGAAACTCTGCCAGATTTTCGGTATGAATTAGGCTTTTTGTTGTCTCTTTAGAGTTTTATTTTGACTTAGCACTAATAAATTTATAATATAATTATTTAAGTGATCGATATCAGCTATTTTTCTCCATCAACCAGTCACAATAGTCCTTAGTGTACTGTGAGTAAAATATTAATTTTAATTGTAATTTCGATATTATTATATGTTCAAACATGCTCATGCATCACTTATATGTATATATCTATGTAGTTAAACTCTATGCACGTTTTATGTTGCATTCACAACTGTTAAAGTGCCATGGATGTTGTTTGCGGTAATTTGGAGCAGTGTGCGTATATTGGCGTGGGTGTGATATGGTGTTGGATATGGATAGGACAGGTAGACACGGCTTGAGATCTTCGCTGGGACCCAGTCCTTTGGGGTAGACACGGCTTGAGTTCTTCGCTGGGACCCCGTATTTAGTTTATTAAGCGAAAGTCCGACTTGAGATATTCGCTGGCAGAGGTTGGATTAAGAGGGCTGTATAGGGGATCAGCTCCCATATATGTATTGTTTGACACTCTCGGGTGTGTGAGTGCTCCAAATTGCCTTTTTGATGTGATTTGTATGAAATTTATGATGATGTTACATTTCACTCTACATGGTGCATTAGCTTTAGATAGCTATAGAGATTATAGTTAAAATTGATATTTTACTCTCTGAGTAGAACGCTCTCTCCTGTTCACCATATTTTTCCAGGCTACAGGAGAAGACCTTTTTCAGAATAATCTGTTCCTTTCCTCACAGGTTATGAAAATAAAAATTACTTAACTGTATTATTATTATTATTATTATTATTATTATTATTATTATTATTATTATTATTATTATTATTATTATTATTATCTAAATTTGTAATTTAGAACTCCGCATGTACTAGTAGTAGCATTAATCCTGTCAGGGACTGTATAAATTTAAGTTTTTATATTAATAAATGAAAAATTTTTATGAGTTTTAAATAGTTTGTAAATAATGTAACAGGGTTGAGCTGGGCTCGCCTAATTTTAGTTTTTGATAATTACTGAGCTAAGTTGGCCCGAAATAAAATTATAACAGTTTAATTTAAATTATTTTATATGCATATTGGGCCTAAATTGTAGGCCTAGTCACGGGTTGAGGAATAGTTAGGCTTACTACAGGCCTCGGGGGCTTTAGATTGGCCCAAGTCTTAGTACCGGTCCAACCCATAGGTTGAGTCGTAACACTTGAAAATAAAGTTTAAAAAAAAGAAAATTTAAATGCCAAATTGTCAACGATTGTGAGTTTGGTATGTAAAATTAAATAAAAAAAATAAAATTTAAAATGTTAAAAAAATACTAACTACTATTTGTTGCTACCGACTATTTTGAATTTGGTTGGTAAAATAAAAAAAAATAAAAAATGAAATTTAAAAATGTAAAAAATTACCTTGATCACTCTTTATGGTTCCTATTCCCGATTACTTGAGTTTGGTAGATTAAATTAAACAAAAGATAAAAAAATAAATTTTAAAATGCTAAATAATTATACTGACTACTGCTTATAGTATCGACTACTTTGAGTTGAGTTGGTAAAATTAAAAAATAAAATAAAAAATAAAATTTTAAAATGTCAATAACTACACTGATTACTCTTTATGATTGGTAGTTACCGTCGATTGACTATATTGTATTTGTAAGTAAAATAAAAATAAAAATAAAATTTTAAAATATCAAAATATATATTAACTATTAATTATAGTCAGTAATTATTGACTATCTTTAAATGGTTGGTAAAATTAAAAAAATTTGAAAATACTAAAGAAATTTATCTATTACCACTTGTGATTAGCAGATAACGAAGGTAAAATAAAATAAAATAAAATAACTTTAAAATGTAAAAATATACTAACTAATCGGTAAATAAAATTACTAACTAAAATTTTCCTAAAATAGTCAATAATTTTAATAATTAAATTTTTAATTTTTTGTAGTGATTATGTTATATGTATTTATACAAATAAATATTAAGGTAGTGATAATTGTTTTTTTTAGTTATTTGGTAGTCAAATCCTTTGGTTAGAGAAAATTTGTTATCTCTTAAAAAATATAAATATTTAAATTATTAAACTGATGATTCGAATTTTCATATATTTTTCAACCTGGCGATCTTTTTTCTCATAAAATATAAGAAAAGTCCAACACAATTATTAATTAGTGTTTATTTTGCGGCACTTGTTTTCACAATAAAATATTAATTTAATGTGGGCTTCATTTAATATTCTTAAATAGTAAATATATTATGCTATTACGACCAGAGTTGACTGTCTAGGATATGAAAAAAAAAATAAAAAAGAATTAAAAACAGAAAAAATGAAGGGAATCTTGGTTATTTGGGTTTGATTCGCAGCTTGTCTTACTCGTCGTTATCAATAAAACATACTTAGCAGCAATTTTATTAATAAATAAATTTAGAAAAACCAAAGCATGAATAAATCAGACCATTCTTTAGTTAGTAGAACAATCCTTTACACCCAGACTTATGGTAAAGAAACCTGGCAATTGGGAATACATCTGTGACCAAAACCAAAAAGTAGCTAGTAAAATGACAATTACTTATGTAGAGATGAGTTGGCCAATAATTTTCTTATTAGGATTTAACCACTCTCAATCATAGAGTCCACGTTTGCACGCTGATATAGCCTAGCCTAGCCTAGAGGTGAGCAGATTTCGATTCAAACCGAATCGAATCAATTCGGTTCAATCGATTTGATTTTAAAATTTAATCAGTTTGATTCGGTTTTATATAATAAAAATTTCGATTATTTCGATTTGGTTCGATTTTAAAGAGAAAAAAATCAATTAAACCAAACCGAATAGTAATTTTATATATTCAAATCGAACCGAATTGATTTTTGAATTGATTTATTTTTATGGAGAATTTATGAATTATATTTAATTATATATATAAATTGTTTAATTTCATTGATTAATGGTTATTAGGTTCAAATCAAAGTCAAAATTAGATCAAATAACTTGAAAATCAAGTCTAAATTAAAAAATCAATAAAAAATCAAAATCGATTGGTTTGAACAGAATCAAACTAAAATAGAACGATTTGATTTAATTTAATTTTTCATTCATTTCGGTTCGATTCAATTTCTAAAATATGTAATTTAATTTTTATAATTTAATTTGATTTGATTAGATTTGATTCGATTTGAAATGAATACTCACCTCTAACCTAGCCTCTTATATATGCAATGTCTGCTGTTGCTCAAGATTTTTGCATTTGTGTTTTTGTCAATGGACTTGTTCTCTTGCACAATGTTTGCAGCCAGTGCTCTGGCTCGCAAGGACAATTCTGTTACTTTGGAAAAATTATATTATACAATAGTGATTTCATGTATGATGACCTGCATGGAATGACAAGCTAATTATAAAGCAAAAATTAAATTATAATAGGTTTTATAAAATTTAGTTTTATCTATGTGTTAAAAACAGTTTTTTTTTTTTTTCAAATGATAACTACCATTTTATACTTAATTGTTACTCTATAATTAGTTTGATATTCCATGTTAAATACTGACATGGAATCACAGTTATACTATATAATATCTCATTTCTTTAATATAATCCAGTTATATATATAACTCATAATTGAAGTAGGATTCATAGAGATAATTTTTTTTTTATTTGAGTAAAAAAAATCTCTCAATAAGATAGAGGATTATTTTCTATATCAAGTAAAATCCTGTTATAATAATATTCTTAAATTGAATTGAATTCATAATAAAATTAAGATTGAGGCGATTAATACTATAAATAAAAATATTTGTGAAAAAAATTAATTTTTAAAAAATGGCTCTTATCTATTGTAATTTCATGAAAGGGAAGAGACATAGAATTCAAAAGGAATGAATTCTCATCCATTAATAAGAGTTATTACCATGTAGTTGAAGATATTCATGGTAGTGCATAATATAGTTGTAGTAAATTTATTTAGGCTATGTCTAGAGAATAATGACATGGACTAATAAATTTATTTACTATGAATAGTTTGTAGTGAATATCTCTTGAGCACGGTAATTGAGATAAATAGTAGATCATTTTAAGCTTATAATTGTTAATTGTTTAATAATAGTGGAAACTCGTATATGTAGCTTCATGTTAATATAGTGAATAAGTTTTGTTATTTTATATATTTACTTTATTTCTATATAAATTACACGCTTTTACAATTATAACAAGATAAAATTTAATTTCAACAAATAATTTTGATAAGTTTAGTTAAAGGTAGAGTTGCTATATTGATTTTATTATTATTATTATTATTATTATTATTATTATTATTATTATTATTATTATCCAATCGGAGTAGCTTTCTTTTTGGTAAACCTCACTCCATTTGCTATTAGAAATCAAGAATGAGAGTAGGTATTTCAGCTCTCTTCATTATTTTTATCTTATGATTATTATAATTTATATTGTATAAATAAATAAATTATTTCTTACACCAATAAGACTCTGTGGCAACCAACCTTGTCTGGATTCCCATGAAAAATAAATCATTCGCAAAAATGAGCAAAACAAACCAAATCGCCATCAAAGAAAATTGGAACTAGAATTTAAAACCATTTTTCATTTTTTACATTTTAAAAAATAAAAAAAAAAAGATCAAGCTACACCCTCATTAATAATTTATTGAGAAGAGTGTTAAGGATTTGAAATTTTATATTTTCTCTAATTTAAAAATTAATTAACAAATCTTATGACGTTGGACAAGGTAAACAATCGATTGTGACAGCCATTGTAATCGCAACACTACAAATACAAATAAATATATATTGGGAAACATTATCCCTAAAATTCGCCATTTGAGAGAACCAAAAATAAAATAAAATAAAATAAACTAAAATGGATCAAGCTGCACCCTCATTAATAATTTATTGAGAAGAGTGTTAATTATTTGAAATTTTATATTTTCTCTAATTTAAAAATTAATTAACGAATCTTATGACGTTGGATAAGGTAAACAATTGATTATGACAGCCATTATAATAGCAACACTATAAATATAAATAAATATATATTGGGAAACATTACCCCCAAAGTTGACCATTTGAGAGAACTAAAAATAAAATAAAATAAAATAGAATGGAGGAATCTTGGCCCACATAAGAAGTTGAGCTGGCTTTTTTTTTTTTGAGAAGAAGCAATTTTTTTTTTTAATTATAGTATATATTTCTTTCGATGTACTATAAGAATATATCGCAGCAAATATGTTTATTTGATTGGCAAAAGATAAATCACTTATATCTCAAATAACATTAACCTTTATAAATAAAAAGTATAGCAACGTATAAAGTATTTTCAAATATTTAATTCGATCAAATTTATATAAATTTAATTAATATATAATTAATTTGAGATGGTTTGATTTAAAAAAAATAATATTACTTTTTTTGAGAAAAAAAACAATTTATTAAAAAAGAAAAACAAAGAAAGAGAACAAATTAAGTTTGCAGTGTTAGAGTCAGTAGTGGATGATCAACATATAAAATTTAAATTTATTTATATAAATAATTAATTAATATGATATTTATATTTTTATAATAAGATTTATAAATTTTTTATATATTATATTTAAATAAATATAATTTAAATATTTTATAAAATTATTAAATTTTTTAAAAATAAATTATTAATAAAAAAATATATTTTATTTATATTATTAATTAAAATATATAAAATTAAACCGACTTAATATTATATTAAAATAGTAATAATAATAATAATGAAGTTTAAAATAAGTTTAGATAATTTAAAATAAATTTTAATTAAATTTAAATTCAAGTAAAGTAATACACACGGAATATCCTTTCCGTTGCAATCTATTAATATAAGGAAATTCTATGGTTACTTGGTTTGTTATAAAGGATAATTACTTTATTATGGAAAGTAAGATAATTTCGCATAAATTTATTACTCATCTTATTATACTTTAGTAAAATGATTTTTTTTTTCGGTAAATTAATTCATTATGAAAATTTTATTAACTTAATAAAAAAATAAAGTTTCCTCAAATGAAAAAGTACATATAATATTTTTTTTAAAAAAATCTAACAGATAAATTATGTATGATAAATTTTATTAAAAAATTAACAGCACAAGTTTAAGTTTATTAAATATTATTTATTAGATTTTAAAAAAATTATGTGTTTTTTTAATGAATTTTTTTTTGTTAAGTTAATAAAATTTTTATAATTAATTATTTTACAGAAAAAATAATCATTTTACAAAAATTTCATGAGCTGAATTATAAATTTGTATCTTATTTTTCATAACAAAATAACTATACTTTATATAAAACTAAGTAATATATATATATATATATATATATATATATATATATATATTAGATTTAGCAGCAATACATCTAAAATTTGCTGTTATAGGTTTATAGTAGTAATATATAAATTATTGCATGTTGCTGCTATAAAATTATAATTATAAATATTTTATAATAAAATTGTAGTTGCTAAAAAAATTTAATTACAGGCAACAATAATTGTTACTGTAAAAGTTTTTAATAACAACAACAATTACTATTATATCTTTTTTATTTATCATTAGTCATAATTGTTTATGTTATTGGTGTATGTTAACTTTATAAGCTACAAAATGTTTAATTTTAACATTTATTGTAATGCATGTTAGTCGGAAGAAATTTTTGGTTTTAATGAGTGTGCCTTATTCGCATTAATCCCTCAGAAATTTTTTTTGGCTAGATAAATTTTTCAGACTGAATACTCAATGCATGCAGTATGTGACTCAAAGGAATAACTGTCTAGTATAACGATGATTCTATGTAGATAACTCATATGAAATGAAAAATAAATAAGAATTAGTCATATATTGATAAGTGGACTCTATAAAATTATAACTATTAGATAACTAACAAACAGTTTTTCCTTTTCTAAAATTTAATAACTGAAATTACTGACATATTTAATTTCTATTAACTTGCCATTCTATGTAACTGCCTGCATGAAATCACATTTTCATAATATAATTTCTCAACTCAAAGGTGTGCTAATTGGTAGCTTTAGATTTTCTGGCAATAGCTTACCTTTGCACCACTTGGAACTCAGAACCTAAATACTGAATATGGGGATATTTATTAAAACTTGAAATTAAATTCGTTGTTTATTTTTCTTAAATATTGAGTATAGGAATTATTAAATTTTCGTTTTTTTTCACTTATCAAAATTTCAATTAGAAAAATTAAATGAAAATCTTAAAAGAAGAAAAATACTAAGCAAGAGAAAAAAAAATAAAAACCACAAATTAGAATATGATTTATTATTATTATTATTATTATTACTATTATTATTATTATACTATTTAAGGCAATATATTTGAGCATATTTATCATTAAATTCGCTATCATAGACTTATTCTTCTTAATCATACATTATTTTTTTTCATTGCAATTATTTGTCAAAGTTATTTTATTGTTACAATGAATATTTAAAGGAAAATAATTAATAATTATTTAAAAATAAAAAATTAATTTAATTTTGATAATTATATAATCATTCAAAATTTTAATAAAAATTTAAATTGCATTTAACATAATTAATTAAGAATTTATCATTAACAAAGGTTTTAGCATGATTTTAAAAAGGTAAAATATAAAATAAATATTAAATTATATTATATTAATTAGACGCACACTCAAAACGACTAATTGAGGTTTGAATTTAAAATTCTATAAATTTTAGTACCATTGAGTTCAAGCACATTAAATAAATTATATTAATTTTATTATCTTCTCTCTGTACCTCTTGTTTGATCAAATCTGCCCCTTCCATTCTTTATATAAACTCTCCTTCTTGTCCACAAGAAGTACGGAGAGAGAGAGACACAGAGAGAATTAACAACAATGGAAGACAATGATGCATGTATCCATGGCTGCCCTCATTGCCAGCATACGCCATCATTTTACTTGTTCTTCTCCTCCCCAACATATCCCAAACTGTTCTTTTTTCCATGATCATGATGTCCTTACATTCCCTTGTTCTTCTACATGCCAACATAAATGTCCATCACCGCCGCCACCTGTTGAAACCGAAGAGAAGATCAAGGAAAAACCATCCCTCAAGGTACGGAAGCGGACCAAAGAAGAGATAATTAAGGAGACTACAAAAGAAAATCGAGAAAAACAGCCTACGGTGAAGTCCAGGCTCCCTGAAATAGACGAGGAAGATCCATCTTGGAGTAATTTTTCTCTCTCATTCATACCTAGTCAAATAGTTTCTCTATGTTCTATAATAAAATGAAGACGCAGGTTATATATGCAGCATTATTAATTACAGTGTAGAATAGCAATGGATTGAGTAATCTGGCGTAATTGAATCTTAATAGAATAAATTGCAGTAATATATAATTGGATTAAGAATAAGTTTGAATTTTGTCCGCTTAATATAAGAATTGCTGAAGTTACATCAAATTAATTACATGACTTATTGACATGTTTAATATAAATAAGAAAACCATTAAATTTTGTTTTTCAATTGATTATTTGTTCTTTAAAAGTGTGTTTCATATCAGTTATTTATTAGATAATGTAGATATATCATAACAATTAACACTCATGATAATCTGATCACAATACTATCATCAACATCTTTTAAACTTTATTTGGACAGTCCTATTGTATCAAATATCAATGCAATTTAATGGTGGTGGGAAAGAAAATGAATAAATAAAATTATTTTATTTGAACAAATATCTAATGATCTTGATATGTTATAGGTAAGAGTGTGTGTGATTCTTAGAGTCCCGAATCAAACTAAAAACTGCACCAAACTAAACTTATTTTATCATTTTAACTCGATTATAAAATCATCTTATGATTTTTATTATGATAATTTAGGTATGACTTTTCATGTAAACAATTGCATAAAATTGTTTCAATACCAAAACATGAAATGAAACCATTTTAAACCAAACAAAATTGAAAAAAGAAATTGTAATTATTTTTAAAAATAGGGATAAATTATGAAAAAAAAAATTATTGACAAAATTGAAAAAAGTGAAAATATTTGACATTTTTTACCTTAAGCACGGAAAATGGCTCATATGAATGCAGGTGATCTAAGTCTTTATATCACAGCACTTCAGCATAGCCTAGTGATAACTTGGACTTCTATGATCAGTCCCTACATGCTAGCGGCGGTGATGGGTGGTGGAAATGTAAGAAAGTAATGATGTCTTGAAATTACTTAATTAATTAATTAATTACTTATTTCTCTTTGTCTTTGATTTTAAAAATTAATCAGGTGGGGAAGGCCGAGGCAATCCAGAGTTCGCTCTTTACAGCAGCCATAAGCACAATCTTGCAGTACAAATGGGGTTCTCAGTTTCCTGTGATGATGAAAACATCCGACAGCTTCATAAGCACTGCCATCTCCATTGCTATATCAACTAACAATAAATATAGTGCCACACTTCTTCCACGTCAGGTTAGTTAATTGCCTCATTTCGTCAATGCTTGCTATCTATATCCTATACTCTCTTAAGTTTAAATTGTCAATAATTTGATTAAAATTGAGCAATGTTGAAATCAACACATCCCAACTGACCAGTTCACTATATATATATATATATATATATATATATATATATATATATAATCCTAAATAATAAACATGGATCCATTGCTTGTAGGGCAATGAATTCAGAATTTTCAAACAAATTCATGCACATTCATGTTTCAAAATAGTTATCCAAAACCCTAAAGCATTCCACTCACTATCTATCAAATTTCACAACAAAATCAAGGAAGAAAAATGGCAATAGGCCTATTCAGGGTTTATAGAAAAAGCATTCAGAAAGAGTGAGAGAGAGAGAGAGATGTAGTATGTGAAGCTCAACTTCTGGTGAGAAGTAAAAAGTGATTGAGGGTTCAATCGTAGTCACCTCAAGCTCATTAGGTTCAAGTGATTGAGGTGAAATTACTGAATCGCAATCAAGAGATAGAAAACAGTAAGGAACGCAGAAATTTAATCGTAGGAGGGATCAATTAAAATGTATAATTTATTGATCATTTCTTTAGGTGTTGATTGAATAGATTGCTTAATTATTGATAACGATAATTATGCAATGATTAAGAATTGCTATATAGCTATAAATATAGTGACAAAATTAAATATTTTAACTTTTTAAATAAAATTAACTTGCTAAAAATTAAATGGAATTGATATAAATTCAAAAATACAATGAATGTTAATATTATGAATTACTAAACATAGTGGTATAAAATTAAAAAGTTTGTACAATTTATCTCAAATCTAAAATTTTCAAAACAATCAAGAATAACAAATTCAATTAAAATTATAAATTAAATAAAATAAATGACATGGTTCACTACAACAAAAGTTAGAATTAGCAGCAAAAAATTTTGCAGCGACATTAATTTTATTACTATAAAGTTAACATATAACATCAACATGAATAATTATTGTTAATGGTATATAAAAAAGATATAACAGTAATTATTATTCATTATTATTATCATTAATAAATTTTTAGTAGTAATAATTATTACTGTCGATAACTTTTTTTTACAACAACCATAATTTTATTGTAAAATACCTACAGTCATAATTTTTTAGCAGCAACATGCAGCAATTCATATATTACTGCAAAAAGTATAAAATTTGCTGTCATAAGTTTGTGTCATAAGTTTGTGACAGTAATATAAGAATTGTTGCATGTTACTGCCAAAAAATTATAATTATAAGTATTTTATAATAAAATTATGATTGCTGCAAAAAAAAAAAATATTGGCAGCAATAATTATTGCTATCAAAACTTCATCAATGATAATAACAATGAATAACAATTGCTACTAAATCTTTTTTATGTACCATTAGCAGCAACTGTTCATATTGCTGCTGTACATTAATTTTATAGTAGTAAAATTAATGTTATTGCAAAATTTTTGCTACTAATTCTAATATTTATTGTAGCGGTTGCAACTTCTAATATTATGAAAAAAAATTTTTTTCTAATCAAAGTATGAAAAGATTTTAATAAAATACAGATTCCAACAATAATAATGAGATTATGAAAAGAAAATTACTAAAATTTTAAATTAATAAAAAAAAATAATGAGAAACTATGTTAGACTTCATTTTGATAACTTTTAACACTTGAGCAGTCTAGTTCCCCCAAAAAAATTGATAGGAGTAATAAAAAATATTACTTATTTACAAAGTTACCATTATACCATCTAAAAACCTTAAATTTTCAAGAGGTCTAATGCTTCCCCATCTAATGTTTGTCTATCCTTGGATAGAAGGGGAAAGGGAAAGATAGGTAGGGGGTAAAATTAGGGTTTTCAAAATAAAATGAGGGCGAAGGTTAGAGGCGATAAGAATGGCAATGGGTGGGTCGAAAGTAGGGATCGTTTCTCTTGCCCCTGCTCCACAGTAGATCGGGATCAGGGTCAGGGTCAGGGTAGGAACTTTCTCACTAGAAAGTAGAGCAGGGCTCTTGCAACAATTTTATTTTTATTTCAATTTGTCATTATGAAATATAAATTTATTTATGAAAAAAATTATAAATTAAAAATATAAATTTAAATATAATCTTAATATTATACATATATTTTTTGTTAAAATTATAATATTTAAATATATAATAAATACATAAAAGTAAATTATTTTTAATAATAATAATAATATTATTATTATTATTATCACCGGGTTACAGGATCAGGATGGGAATACTTCTTTCCATTACTGCACGCACAATATACTCGAATTTGAGATAAATCGAATCGAATTCAAGAAAAATTGCTATTTTTAAAAGGTGAGTTTTTTTTTTTTTTTTTTTTTTCAATTGCTAAGAGAGGATTGTTGCAAGTTAAATTAAGAAGATGCATAAAATGGTAGGCTTACAAATCCTTCATTAATTCTTCATTAATTAACAATGCATTGATGATAGATCACATCATTAATTCAAAGTTTATTATTTATAAATTAATAAAAAGATGACAACTCTATTGTTACTTTTTTTTTTTAAATTAGTACATAATCGTGATAATGGTACCGATAAGTGTTGGGTGTAACTACAAGTTTTATTGTGCTCTTAAAAAGAGAATTTATATTTATTTTTAAGAGAATGCATTACTGAGAAGGATAATCGCATTCTAAAAAAATTAATCTTATGTAGGCCTTAAAACAGGCATATTAAATATTTTAGTAAATAAAAAAAAACAAATACTGATTAAATATTATTAGTAATACACAAATAAACATAAATATAAAGATCAAGTGTGACAGTTGTTTTATGTTTTCCTATGAATAAAAGGTAAATTATAATTTAATTTTTAAAATTTGATAAAATTTATGACTTAATTTATATATTTTTAAAACCAAGAAATTAAATTCTTAAAATTTGACAAAACTTATCACTTAGTCTATGCCTGTTAGAATTTTATTAAGTTACCGATAATTTTAACAAAAATAATAAAAATGCCTTTAACTTTATTTTCAATCTAAAAATAATTTAGTATCTAAGATTTTATTTTCTTAATAATTTAGTCCCTAAGATTTTATTTTATTAACAATTTAGTCCTTTGTATTTTTAAAGTGTGGTTCCCATTAAATTAAAAATTTTAAATTTAAATTACTAAAATATGGATTAATTACTTTGAGGTCTCTAAAATTTTGCTTTATTATAAAATCATCCATATATTTTATAAATTGATCCTTAAATATTGTAACTATTTATAAATAAACCCTTATAATTTTATAAAATTCTATTTATTTTATTATATATATATATTGTATTATTACTATTATAAATAAAAAAATATGACTCTGGATACAAATTGTTATTAAAATAAAATTTTAAGGATTAAATTGTTTTTAAATTAAAAATAAAGTTAAAAGCATTTTGATATTTTTTACTAAATTTAATAAAAAATTAATTGTAATTTTAATGGTATGAACTAACTTATTTAAGAAGGGCTAGGTTTCCTCAAAGCTCCTTAGGTTTAATATTTTTTTTTTCTAAAATAGGTTTTTATTTATTTTTACTTTTTCAGTGGCTGTGCTAACATGGTCTTTTTGTATACTTTTGTGGGTGGCTTTTTACATTAGAGGTTTAAACTATCCATGAGACGCATACAAGGAGCAAGTATTATTGCGTCCTTACTCCAAATCATCATTGGTTTCTCTGGTGCGACGGTGCTCTTTGCAAGGTACAATAATATATATATATATATATATATATATATAATATTTCTAAAGAAATGTCACAAATATTTTTTCGTTAATAACTCTTTTTTATATTTTCTTATAATAATTATTATTTAATTTTTTTATTTTTTTAATTATCAATATTATTTATAATTTTACCTTAAAATTTACTATTTAAATTATTATTTTATTTAAAATTTAATTTTTAAAAATTAAAATCTTTTGCGATTAAATGTAATATTTAAAAATTATTTATATTATTATTTTTATAAATTTATTTATGCGAAAATATTATTTACCAAATGTCACACTCTATAATAATAATAATAATAATAATAGTTTAAAATAAAAAATAATTTAATAATAAAAAAAACAATAATAATAATAATAAAAGGTTAGTGATAGCCATTAATTTAAAAAAAATTAGCCATTAATTTATGATCTCATAATCAACTATCATATAATTTAATTACTTTAAATTATTATATATCTTTAATAAATATTTTTATTATATTATTATACTTTCTATCATTTTTATTATAAAATCTTTGTCAAAAAATTTAAGAGATAAAAAGTGTAATCTACATAAAAAATTATAAAAATAAAATATAGAGATTTGACTTATTTATAATTACTATGTATTAATTTTTATATTAATAATTTAATATTCTTTTTATTTCAATTTTCTATGATTAATATATGTATATATATAATAACCATAGGAATATTTCCAAGGAAATGCCATGTGACACTTTCCCGAAAAACTTGCCTCGTGTCACCTTCTATTAATAATTCTCTTTTATACTCTTTTATAATAATAATAATAATAATTATTATTTATTTATTTTATTTATATTTTAATTATCGATATTATTTATAATTCTATCTTAACTATTATGATTTAAATTATTATTTCTTTAAAATTTGATTTTTAAAAAATTAAAACATTTTGTGATTTAATATAATATTTAAAATTATTTATATTATTATTTTTATAAATTTATTTATGCAAAATATTATTTACCATATGTCACCCTCAATAATAATAATAATAATAGTTTGTAGTAAAAAATAATTTAACAACAACAATAATAATAATAATTATTATAATAAAAGGTTAGTGATGGCCATTAACTTAAAGAAAATTAGCTATTAATTTATAATTTCATAATCAATTATCATATAATTTAATTAACTTTAAATTATTTTATATCTTTGATAAATATTTTGATTATATTGGCATATTTTCTATTGTTTTTATTATAAAATCTTTATTAAAAATTTAAGAGATAAAAAGTATAGTCTATATAAAAAGTTATAAAAATAAAATATAGAGATTTGACTGATTTATAATTAGTATGTATTAATTTTTATGTTAATAATTTAATAATCTTTTTATTTCATTTTTCAATTATTATTATTATTATTATTATTATTATTATTATTATTATTATTATTATTATTATTATTATTATTATGACTATTGAATTGAAATAACAAAATAAATGAGAAATATTTTACTGTTATAAAAATTAAATTTAAATACTTTTGTTACTGTTTTTCAATTACATAATATTTAATTATAAAATTAAACTATTATTTAAATAGTTTTTATTTGTTTGTCTATATATAATATGCCATATGAGATATTTAATACATGTTAATTACTATTTTTTCACTGAGTATTTTCATTTCTCCTAAGTGCTCTCAAATCTTTTTTTGATTTATTCTATTTCTTTCAAAAGTTATTAATTATTCTATTTCTTTAAAAAGTTATTAGTTCTCATTCTCAAAATTTATTCATTTAAATATATTTAATTAATATTTATTTAATTACTGATTTTTTAAATAAATTTCTTATTTAATATTTCTTAAAATTTTTAATATTTTATTTCATTATAACTATATATCAAATGTAATTATAACTAATATTTTGATTATCCAAATTTCATTATCATTAATTTTTAATAGAAATATTTTTCAAATTTTAATTAAATATCTAAATTTTTATGCTTAAATTATCTCTCAACTATATTTTCATATAGAAGAAGAATTTCAAAAATAAAATACAAAAATGATTACATCGAAAATTTAACTACAAGTAAAGAAGATTAAAAAAAATAAAGTTATAATATTAAAATTATAAAATTTATCTTTTGAAAAATAGGACATGTTTTTAATATTTATTATATTAATAAAAAATAATGGCATTTTAAAATTTTAATTTTTATGAAATATATTTATCTTATATTATAAATTTATGTAAAACGATAACCATTTTTGTGAAAGAATTATTTTATAAAAAATATATCAGATTAATAAAAAAAATTACACATTATAAAAATTTAAAGATATAATATTGTTAAAGAATAATGTAATAAAATGTTATTTTTAATTAATAATAATGTTATACATTTTCATTATTATTAAAATTAAATAATTCAATTCATTATTAGTAATTTAATATATTTATTTAATATATTAATAATAAAAAATTATATTTATATATATTTTAAATAATATTATTTTCTCATTAATGTAATATATTTTCTATAATCTAGATACATAAATTATGAGATAAAATATAAAAATTTTATAAAATTTAAATTATTTTTGAAATAAAGTAATTTTATTACGTTTTAATCGAAATAATCATAAAAATTACTATTAATATATGTATAAAAAGAATTAAATAGGTATTTTAATTAATTACACTATAAATAAATCTAAAATTTATTATTATAACAGATTAAAATTTTTTTAAATTAAATTAAATAAATAAAAATTTTAGTTGAAAATTAATTTAATGATATTTAGAATGTAATTAAATATTAAATTAACAAATAAAATTATAAATTATCCATACATAGCACGGGCATCATGCAAGTATCTATATAAAATAAAGAGGTATTCTCAAGAAAATGATATGTGGCACTTTCTTTAAAAAGTTTGTCACGTATTACTTTTTATAAATACTTTTCTTTATACTAATTATTATTTTGGTTTTTTATTTTTTTTAATTATTATTATTATTATTATTATTATTTACAATACTACCTTAACATTTATGATTTAAATTATTATTTTTATTAAAATTTAATTTTTAAAAATTAAGACTTTCTGTAATTAAATGCAATGTTTAAAAACTATTTATATTATTTTATAAATACTAATTATTATTTAATTTTGTTTATTTCTATTTTAATTTTTATTATTATTTACAATATTACCTTTACATTTATGATTTAAATTATTATTTTTTTAAAATTAGATTTTTAAAAAATTAAGATCTTTTATAATTAAATGTAATATTTAAAATTTATTTATATTATTATTTTTATAAATTTATTTATGTAAAAATATTATTTGTCATATGTTATCCTTATTATTAATAATAATAATAATAATAATAGGTCATTGATAACTGTTAGTTTAAAAAAAATTAACTATTAATTTATGGTATCATAATCAATCATAAATATTCTCTTTTATACTAATTATTATTTAATTTTTTTATTTCTGTTTTAAGTATCATTGTTATTTATAATATTATCTTAACATTTAGTATTTTAATTATTTTGTAATATATAACTACTATTTAACACATAATAAATGACCATAACAAATAAAAAAATATTTTGCAATTACAAAATAAAATACAAAATTTTAAAAATCCAATGTGTAGGAGATACAATGCTAGGGGCTGATGATTTAGCAATATGCATATAAATAAATTTAAAGTAATAGAATTTAATTATTAATAAATGAAGTTCTACTTAATTTAACAATATGAAAAATAAAAAGACCTCAAGCCAACACAATTTTACAATAATAGTTATTTTTATAAATATATATAAATTTAATTACATATCAACTGCTTATATTTTATTACTCAAAACAAAAAAAAAAATTTAATATATATTAAAAAATGCTAAAAATGATTTCATTAAATCATGGTATATTATGTTGTACTGTAAGATAAATTGTAATGTATATGTTATAGTAAATTATAAAATTTTATGATCATATTTAACTTTTATTATTTAGTAATTAATTATGATTATATTTTCATATATAATCTAAGTAATTTTTTTTTTTTATGTATAAACAGAATTCTATTAGTTTAATTAAAATTAAAAAAAAAATATAACCAAAAAGAAAAGGCTCCACAGAAGTTTCTATTTACAAAAAGAATTGATTTGAAGAATAAAGTCTTTTTTTTCAGATTGTACAAATTATAAAAAAAAAAAAATAATATTGAAAACAATAGACATTTACATTGAAACAAAAATTTTAAATTTTTGAAAGTTTAAAATTATTTATTTATTTTTTTATATAGAATTTTGTTTTGCATGCTTTGAAATTTATAAAAATAAAATTTTTATTCTCTTTAAATATTAACAAAATATTAGAGTAATTATTATATTATAATAATATAAAAGTAATTATTAGAGATCAACTGCTTATAATAAATTTTATTTTTAAATTAAAAATTATAATATAATTTCTTATATAGTTAAAATCATTTGAGAATCGAATAATAATGTTAAAATTTTAATTTATATTATTAATATTAGTTAATATTTATAAAGATATTTTTCTCCATTCATAAATTCATCCTCTCATTTGCACATAATGAAACGTGTATCACAAAAAAGTATTGACATTCAATTAAACCTTTGAAAATAAGCAAAATCTATTCCAAGACTTTAAAATTAAGTAAGACTTAATCTAAAGTCTTAGTGATAAATAAAGCAAACATAGCTTTAGTGAAAGAAAATATCTGAAAAAGTTGAAAAAAAATATATATAGAATATAAATGCTAATCTAAATAGGAATTAATTTTAAAGTCCTAATCTAAATAAGAATAAAGTTTCAACTAACCTAAATTAACTAAGAACACAGATAAAACTTTTTGGGAAAATATAGTCTCTAAATAGAGCCAGGAATCCTTGCAAAATTGGAAAATCACAAGTCTACAGGTATGGTCGCATGCATCATATAGCCAAACTTTGTGTTTTTAGGCTAGCACGTGACTTGGACGTGTACCATTCTATGCATGTGTGATTTGGCTCATTTTCTCTCAAAAACTGTCAAGGATTTAGTGATTTCAACACCAAAACCGTGCCACACTTAGCCAATAAGATGGACTAAGTCAGCCTCCACTTTGTTAGCCCAACAAGTAGACTAACAAGAGTGATAAAAGTCACTTCAGGAAGCCAAGCACACAAAAGGAACAAAGGAGGAGAATTTGGCAAAAGGGAAAATTGTATTGCTCTTGAAGTAATATTTTACAAGGCTTTTGTGTACAAGTTGCAATACATTTGAAAATATGGAATGTGAATGCAAATGAGTTGCCTAAGTCCCTATTTATAGGCTTCTCCACCTCTTCAACATGTGGTGGAGAAGGCACCTCCAAAAGGGATGGAAAGGATTCAATTTCTTCCACCTCCATAGTTTGGATAGTAAGGATGAAGTCTCCTTGAAAGATTTGCACCTCTTTAGTTAGATATTTTCATGGCAACTTGCATGGAGAATTCTAAAGTTTCATAGAGGGTACTCAAAGTCACCTTCTTAGAAGTTTTAATTCCTTAGGAGTTACTTAAAGGTACCTTCCTAGAAGTTTCAATTCCTTAATGGCTATTCGAAGTCATCTCGTGGAAGCTTCCTTAGAGGTGTGAAGAAAAGGCTAGACAATTCTGGGACTTTCCACACAAGTCTCCTAATTGTTAGCATATTCTAGGCCTTTTTGGAGAGTTCCAGCCAATTCTGTCGCAACTGTTCACCTAGTTGGCCCATAGGTGCTCTTATGCTACCAACCATGCTAGCCACATGCACTGCTTGCTCCATGCAGCACGTGTCTTTCCTCCATGCCTGCAAGACTTGTGCCTAACTTTGCTAGCCAGTAGTTTCGCGAAGAAAATTTTGGATCCTATGGGAGTTTGGGGTTAATGTGTTACAAAACACATGGCTTGTGCTGGATTCTTCTTCTTATTATTTTTTTTAATGCCCTTATGCACTTACACTTATTAAAAACTCGACCTCAAGTTAGTCCAAACAATAAATGCACAAGGTTCTCCCATATCATTTTCCTCTACTTACAATAAATTTGGTCTCAAATTTTAAAGTGTATGAGAATTAGAATCTTTAGTGGAAGATCACGCCATACTACATTCATCAATGGTATCAACAAGATTAGCTTGAACAAAATTGAATTGATAAATTTCACATCTTTCTTGGCCTCCATAAACTCACTTGGATAATAAAATCAATAAAAACACTAGGAAAGTTATTAGAGAAAATTTCAATCTTCATTGGACCTTCTATGGCTTGATGTTCTTCTTTCCCCATAACACTATATTCAAACCCTTCATTGTCCACCATAGCAAAAGGCATTTCAAAATTCTCAAATTCAAATCCAAGATGATCCCTTTATTTTATAAAGCCTTTTGATGGATTGTCTTCAATCTTTTGCGAGAGCATCAACCTTCTTACTCATCTTGCTCTACCTCTTCTTCATTATCCTCTCTATTTGGTCCACAATAAATTTCATCATCATTATCATGTTTTTCAATGATGACGATGGCTTTTCTCTTTGGACATTCATTAGACCTGTGCCCTATCTCATTGCTTGTAGCATTTTTTACGAGCAGGTTTTGCATATGGATATTATTGGTTTTGGAAGGATTAGGAGTTGTACCTTATTGCTTCTACCCTTTGGATTTTTGTTGTTCACCTTTTCCATGCTGGCACTGTTTGAGCTTGATTTTCCTTATGCAACTTCCTTTTCTTTTTTCTAATTCCCTATGGTTGTCATCTCCACTATACTTTTGATAGGGATCATTGTAAGTTCTTTCTTTCATCACCATTTCAACTTTTAAGGCTAAGTTCCTAGCCTCTTGAATACTCAACACCATTTGGATGCCAATTTGTCATGTATAGAAGGCTTCAAACCCCTAAAATATCTTGCAACTTACTGATCATCACTTCTAGCCAAGTGATTCCTTATCACCAGCCTTAAAATCTTAGTTGTATACTCATTGACACTTAATGTTCCTTATGAGCAATTTTGATAAGTTTCAAAGAGAAATTGCTCATAATCAAGACATAGGAAACTTCCCCTTAACAATTGATGCATTCTCCTCCATGAAGCAATTGGATTGCTCCTTTCTTGCCTTCTAGTCTCCTTTAATTGATTCCACCATAAGGAAGCCCCTCCTTTCAATCTATACGCCACCAATATCATCTTTCATTCCTCCAAAATTTCTGCATATTCAAAGAAACGATCCACCCTGGTCAACCAATCAAGGAAACCTTCAATATCAAGGTCTCCACTAAAGGTAAGGATATCCATCTTCAACTTGAATTCATCATCTCGTCTATAATTTTGTTGGAGATTTTGGCCAACTCTCCCTTGTCCTTAGCATGGAACATACCTAAAATCCATCTCCTCTTCAACTTTTGTATCATGCTCTACCACGGTTATTCTTCTAGGATTAACAAAAATAGGATCAATTGCAGCTCCACTGGGATTAACCCCTTTGGCTTGAATGAGTTCTAGATTCCTATTTCCACCAATATTCAACTTGGTGTACAATGGCTCTTGAAACTCCTGATATTAGCAGCCCACATCTGTTCCTAATTGCTCCATAGCATTCTGCTATTCTTTGATCGTTCTCCAAATAGTGGGCAACCTCTTATCACTGTCATGAGGTTGATTGCCACTAATACTACCAATATTATCTTAATAAAGGTGAAGTCCCTGCTCTAATACCACCTAATGCGACGAATAGTACAGAAAAAAATCGACACACGATCAATCTCTTGAAAATAAATAAGATATAATCCAAGATCTTAAAATTAAACGAGACTTAATTCAAAGTCCACAGGATAAATAAAGCAAACAAACCTTTATTGAAAGAAAACATATGATAAAGCTGAACAAAACTTTAAAATACAAGATTACATGGGTATTTATAGAGTTTTAAATACTAATCTAAGTAGAAATTAATTTTTAAGTCCTAATCTAAATAGGAATAAAGTTTTAATTAACTTAAATTAACTAGAAAACAAAGATTTATAAAAATATATAAAAAAAAATGATAAAACAATCTAGGAAAATATAGTCTAGATAAAGCTAGAAATCCTTGCAAAACTGGAAAATCGTAGCTCTGTAGGTCTGGTCCCAAGCATCACACATCCATGCTATATGTTCTTGGGCTGGCATCGGCCTGGTCACGTACCATTTTATGCATGTGTGATTTTGTCCCCTTTTTCTCCTGAAAACACATTGTTTGTGTTAGATTTTTTTTAATGCCCTTATTAAATTTAACAATATTAGAATCATTTTCAAAATTGTAAAGTTTTGATTTTAAATTTTAATTGAAGTTAATTATAGAAAAAATTACAATTATTGTTGATATATAATAATAACTAATAAAATGCGATTTCCTTCTTAAATTATTAAATATTTTTTTATATAAAATTTTAAATCCTTGAAACACTTGGGCTTATATATCTTTTTTTTTTTTTTTTTTTTTTTTTTAAACTAAGAAGCTCTAATTTGGATTTCTATTGATGCCAGTCGTATTGCTATTGTCGCTTCTATTCCTCTTGTTACTGTCACCGGAGTTGGGTTGTATCAACGTGGATTCCCTCAGGTAATTAAGACGTATAAGCGGTCAAGTTTTGATAATCTATTCATGATTTGCATAATTCATAAGAATAAATGAATTGAATAGCATAATTCATAACACTTTATTTTCAGCACATTATAACTAATTTTTACAATTTAAAATTTCAGCGTTTATTTTTATTCAAAACTTAAAATTTACCTCTTTAGCATTTAATTTTTAGTTTTATTAAACTCCACCTGCCTTTATGCCTATATTATGAAAATCTTTTAGCACTTAAGACAACAAAATTTTAAAAATATGGTACTTTAATTCTATTATATATGAAATATTTAGGCACTTTGAATGAAACAGCCAAAGTGAAAAACAATTTTAAGAGGGACTCAGGAAATAGGGCTTGTTCACCTGTGGAAAACCATAATGGTTTTCTAGAAAAATTTTCCAAGAAAACTGGAAAACATAATTTTGTGTTTGCATGTGTCAGTTTTCCGAAATCTAACCAAGATTTGGAAACAATTTTTAGTTATTTTCGACTTCTTTATAACAAAATTTCTTTTTCTAAATGGAATATAATGACTTTCTTATCACCAAAATTATACTATAACTTTTCATAATTAAAATTAAATAATTATTTAGGAAAGTATTTATTTTCAATGATAACAATTTAATCATATTATTATAAAAAAACTTAGTTGGTTCAGACATTTTTGAGCTCCTCAAATCTCAGTACACTATGTAAAGTTACTTTGTTGTTAATTTGATTCATTCATGGTGGATACACTTTGTCAATATTTGCCATTGACAAAGTACATTTGCTGCATAACATTCATTATATCATTAGACAAATTCTCAAAATCCTATTTCATACCCATTTCGTACCTTTTTTTTTATTTAACAGTGACTATGGTTTAAATAAAATGTTTTTTTTTTCGTGAAAATTTTTGTGCAGAATAAATTTATTATTGACTTAAGACATAACATATAAGATGAGATCCATATATAAAATAGACGAAACTCACAAATTTATTTATTAAGTTTAAGTAAAATTTTCTGTCAACTTATTTGTTAACTAGTTGCCATATGGGTGGATAGTTTTCGTTGAAATTGCACGTTCTATTGTTGCATTTTCCTCCATTAGAGTATTAAATTATGCACGATATGACGTTTATTTTGATTGGTTTAATGTTTGTAGTTGAAGAAGTGTATTGAAATTGGACTCCCAGCAATATTTATTGTGATTTTCTCAACCCAGGTGAGTGACATGACTATGGAAACTTTTTCCAGGTCTTCTTGTGTGTAGCTAAAATAATAGATGACATGATTATCATTTTTTTCAAGTTCTCTTATATCTTCCTAGCATAATAGGAAAAATTATGCAATGAAACTAATGTACGTACAATAATTTTATTATAACCGTTGATTGTGATGGGTCTCACGTGAGTTTCACCATGATCAATGACTATGATTAAACCGTTATATGTAAAACAGTTGCACCAAATAAAAGTTCACATAACAGGGAACAACTTTTAACCTGACACCCAATTTTACATTCAATTAACTCATTTGAGTTTAATATAATCAATTTGAATTTGATCTAAAATGTAAATAAATAAAATTTATATTTATGTTTTAAAAAATAATATTTTGACCTAAAGATAATATAAAATTCATAAATTGATTAGAGATTGAATTAAAATTTTTTCTATATATTGTACCAAAAAATATATTTTTTCATAGGGCAATTTATCCATCTTAAAAAAAAACCTGCAACGACCCTGATAGAAAATAATCCGAACCGATCAATTTTCCATCTTTTACTAGCATGTGATTTGTCATAATCAGATGGTAATGAAAATTTGATGTGCATTACTGCTCAGTGCCTATGATATTACAAATGTTGATGTATAAATTAACCTCTAGGGTGTAAATGAATCTAACCAGGTTGAGTTTTAAAGAATTCAAATTTAGTTCATCAAAATTTTTTTGAACTTCAGTCAAGCACAAAATTAATTTGTGTCAAACTCAAGCTGAATATCTATAAATTCAAGCTTGACTAGTTTAGAAAACCAGCTCTGAACAAGTCAAGCCAAACCAAAATTTTTATCAAATTGACTCTAGAGCAATTTACGAATAATTCAACTCATTTACAGAGTGAGATTTAGAAATATAAAGTTTAAACTACATGCTTTTTTTTAGCTCTCATATAAAAAAAATTTTAATTTTTGTAAAAAATTAAATTTAAATTACAAATAATTATATTTAATAATACATTTTATATATTATATTGATTATATCATAATTTTAAATAATATATTATTTTTAAAATATTCATAAATAAAATAATAAATATTCATAATATAATGAAAAATAATAGTTAATATAAATATTTTTATAAACAAACCTGTTCATAAGCCTACTTAATGAGTATACTCTCAAGTCGACTCGTGAGCCTGCAAACGAGCTGATTCATGAGCCTTAACGAGCCGAACACTATAAAACTTGTGCTCGGCTCTTTTATTAAACGAGCCTAAAAAAATTGTGTTTGAGCTCGAATTATTTTCTAAACCAGCGAAACTAAGCCGAGCTTTTATTGAGCCGAACCTCGAGCAGCTTGCGAGCTATTTGATTCATTTATACCCCTATTGATTTTTAAATTTTATTTAAAAAAAAAAGTTTAATAACACGTCAACTTTAAAAATGAATTCCCATCTCACCAACGAATATTATAATTTAATAAACTTAAAAAAATTGAATAAATAAATTAATCCCCACCTTTACCAAAGAAGTCTATTGATACTTTTAACTAGTTCAATTTTTCCTTTATTTTTTTTTAAAAAAAAGTTAATATCACTTCAATTTTAATATTGACTAGGATTATAAGATTTATTTTACTCCACTTTTTTAATTTTACATTTTAAAGGTCATGCTACCATTAGATATTTCGGGTGAAGGTTAAGAATTAAAATATATTTTCCTATGATATATATCCCTTACTCTTAAATTTATTATTATATATTATATTTTGAGAAGAAGTTTTCATTTTTTGAAAAAAAAAAATAAATACCTAATATTTGTTAGTTTATTTTTCTTGTTTGCAATCAGGTGTTTTCCCGTTTTTGGAAATCAGAAAATAGCATTGCTAGGCGATTTGCAGTCACATTATCGGTGGCATTTATATGGACTATTTCAGAAATTGTGACTGCTTCTGGCACATTCGATAATGCTTCTCAAGAAAAACAAGCCAACTGTCGTACTGATCGTTCTGGACTCATTGCAGCTGCACCTTGGTGAGTTTAGTTCTACCAATTCAATCCACTGAATTAGTCGCATTATCGTTTTCTTAACCTCAGTATATATTATTTCATGTTACAGGCTAGAATCTATCCCTGAAAATTAAATTTTTTGAATTAATTACATCATTCTGTGATTGAAAAAAAAATTATTTAATGATATAATATTTTAGATTTAATAAAAAAAATTCAAAATTTTCCATAATTTTTATAATTATATCCCATCATTTTAATTTTAGTGATTTTGTTTAGTTTTAAAAATTACTTACAATAATTTTGTCTATTTAATCAAAATGGCTAAATTTTAAAAAATAATAATTTTTTTTTTAATGTTTTAATTGTCCCGTTTTTCTTTTCTTCTCCCCCTACTTCTTATTCCTCCTTCCCTCTTACCAACCCCCAACCCCTCCTTTGACCTCTATCTTTCTTTTCCTATCAGTCATTGTTATCTTAACAAGAGACTATTGGCATCAATAACAGCTAGATCGCCATCTTGCTATGTAATGTGTAATTGGTGTAACATGTGTATTATTATTGGATTTTATGTTAATTTTTCTAGGAGGCTGGTAGGCGTATGATCTTGAGTTTGTCAGTAGAGAGAGGGTTTGAGTTTTTACAATGTGAGACTGTCGTAAAACCTTCTAATCTGGTTTAGTGTTGCTTTTTTAGGAATGACAATTGTTTTTAAATTCAATTTGATTTGCTCAAATTCGATCAAATTTTTTTTTTTTTAATTTGATACTGTGTAAGGTGGGGAAACGAAGAGAAAGTCATAACCTACCTTGCATAATAATTTTTTTATTAAAATATAATATGCTTTTATAGATTGTATAAAATATTATAATTTTAACAATAAAATATAGGTATATTATTAAAATTATATTTAAAATTTATATTTCTAATTTATAATTTATTTTTTAATAAATAAATTTATTATATTATATAATAATAAATTAAAATAAAAAAAATAAAAAGAAAAATCCATGCGGGGAAATCTGCCCTGCCTGCCTCCCCAATGGGAAAGTCCTACCTCGACTCTAAATTCTTGTGGGGCAAGGACGGGGACCGATCCCTGTCTCTAACCCACCCTTTTATCATTTCTGGCTTTTTCATAACATTACTATGATATTTTGGTATTAACGTCATTAAATTTGAGGAAAGGAGTCGTCATTCGAATAATAATTAAGATAAAATTCATTAGAATGGACGTTAGTAACTTAATTTGAATAATACAATTATTTAGTTCACATAACTTTAAATATATAAACTATTTAATTTTTATAATTTAAATAATTCAACTATTTTGTCTCTTTTGACTAACTCGACTAATAAAAAATTACTTTAAAATAACAATAGGAACTAAACAGTACATAAACAAAAAATTACACTAAATTTATATTTTTCAAAATAAAAAAAAATTAAATAATTAATTTTATTAAAATATAGAGACTAAATAATAATTTTTCCGATTAACAAATCTTCTTCTGTTACAATTTAATTTGTTGGTCTACCCAATTTGTACACGCGCAACCTGCGTCTAGTCTCATCCCATCTGGTGACAGAGAATTGAATCGGTAAAACTTTCAGTATATACTAATATCTTACTTCAATATATGCAGGATAAATATACAATTGATCCATCCATTTCAATGGGGAAATCCCACTTTTGAAGTTCGTGATGCTTTTTTAATGATGGTCGCTTCTATTGTTGCTACCATAGAGGTTTGATTTTTCTTCATTTATAACTAAATATGATTGGTATTTAATGATTTTGAACCCGCGCCACTTTGTGCTTAGCTCCTTTATTTTACTTTCCCCTCCCATTGATACGACTATGTTTATGCAGTCTATTGCTACATTTTCTGCCGCAGCAAGACATAGCAAAGACGTTCGTGCATCCCCTCCTACACCCGATCATTCAACTGCTAAGAAGGTATCATGCTTATCTCACATAATCGTGGGTCATTTTGAATTTTTATTTTATTATTAAATTTAGATTTTTTTTTTTTAAATGACATTGAAATTTCATAAGATTATGAGGGATTACAAGGGGAGGCTAAAAAGGCAAGTCCAAAATAAAAAATATCACCCAGAAACTCAAAAGCCATGGTAATGAACCCGGCCCATAAAAAACAGCAGAGATGTCAGAGAGAAATCTGCAGAAACCAGTCAGTCCCAGACTTCTCCACTGACGCTATACCGTACAGTCACTGGCTGACCTTCACAAGCAGCCCAAAGGCAAAACTCACTCCACCAACAACACTACACAGCACAACTGAAGCAAAACACAAGCCTAGACATGGCTAAACCAAAGAATATCAACAGAAGGAAACCCATAAACACAAAGAGCACTTTAAGAGTCGAATCATTCCCCCCTCTGTCGCCTAAGGAGAAAATGAACCCTTAATGGTTTGAGCTTCCGATGCTGAGCCACCTAGCGAGGAGAGCAGAGCCGACATCAACTGGGATGTTGGATGACACAGACACCTACCACCATCAGCTTTTCAATCCCCACCAGTTACCATCCTCGGCTAAACAGGCCACCGCTACTCAGATCTAGCCATGGCAAACCCCCAACCAAATCCTTCATTCAAAACCTCTGCATGCTTGCCCTAAGATCTGGCAAACAAGACAAACAAAGCAAAACTGTGGACAACCAAACTGGAAAAAGGAGATGGAAAACCTTTACCAAGCCAGACTAATCTACTTGTGTGTTGTTGATTTGATCGTTTGAAATTGTGGGTTTATCCAAATTAACTAATGAATCGTTATAGAAAGGATTTCATGTTAAAAATATTAATTTTTTTTTAAAAAAAATTAATTTTATTCATTTAATTTTTAATTTAAAATTTAAATTAATTAAATCAATCTAAACATGTGAATTTTGGATCAATTTTCTAATTGGCTTGCCAATTTCATCCCATTTTATTAATAAGACTTTGTTTTCTGCAGTGCGATCATGAAAATTCTTATCGCTCAAAAGGATTAGAGAGTGCCCTGCCCATTGTGCCTTTTGTACTGCGTAATGCAATCGGGTTTCAGGTAACAAATAATGCACATCTTTTAGAATAGTATGTTCATATGGTATGGGGTAAATTCTTCTAAAAAATAAATTAAAAATAATAATAATAATAAAAGAATAAATTACTCTTTATTATCTCATGTATAGATATTTTTTAATACACCCAAACTTGCTTTGTTGCTTTTTTATCTACATTACGTGTTTATTAGTAATGAAAATTAGGGTATGATTTGTGTATTAAAGATTCTATAAATGGCTGGTTTCATAGAAATTTATATACTAATTATAAGACCTTTCATCTACCATTATCGTTGTTTCTGGATTCTGCATCACTTCTTATTAACTTTTATGGATTTCCAGGGAATTGGAACTTTTATTGATGCAGTGTTTGGTATGGGACTTGGCTCCATTGCTTCAACGTAATGACTAAACTTTGAATATCCAGAATAAATAGCTCCTCTGATCTTTACTTTATTATAATTTGGTGTTTCACAACCAACCTTTATGATTTAACACTTTCACAATCTCAATTTTATAACTTTGCATGGCATATTTTGGGAAAACAAGAGGAAATAGAAATGTGTATATATGAATTTTTCTTGCCTATTCACCAAAGACCGTGAGTCACGGTATTATCATACATCTTATATCTTTGATAAATCAAATTTAAATAAAATTTTTCATATATGTATATTGTATTTATTTTGGAAAAACAAGTTTATACTCATCGATCAATTTATAGATACACATATATACGTGTAGCTTGTGTGTTATAAATGACTTATCTGTTTAGAGTTAAAGTTGAAATATTTTTTTTAAAATATTACAATTTAAATAACTATTTTACAGTTTTGAGATTTTAAAGTTGAAATAACTATATTGGTATTTATTTTATCTTGTCTCAGTTGATGAAGCTTATAGTTGCGCTGCTTCTGAGCTTTTGGCTTGTTTTTATCTAATTCATATACTTAAACAATGCTGCAAATTAAGAGAGGAAGATAAAAGAGTTGGATAATATTATGAACCAAGACCCTCCCATCCTTCCTCATCCCCCATCCTCTTCTATCTATTTTGAAAACTTTCCATATGATATAGACTTGTTTATCTATGGAAACTCTTCTCAAAATCTTGGCATATTACTGAAGTGTTCACTCCTTACAGACTAAATAGACAGCGTAGAAAGTTTGGTTATGTTACTCTGTGACCACAAGAGCCTTCAACCTTCCCTTGAATACCTTAATAATCTCAGGGTCGATACTTGCAAATTGTAGGGTTTTCATCATCGTCACTAAGTAACAGAAAGCAACATCTACATCCTAGACATTATAGCTCAAGACAAACTTTTTCTCACAACAAGGTTTCATGGTCATCATCATAGAGGTGGTAATCATCAATGACATGACTTCCACAAAGCAGAACAAACAGAGTCTCATAGCAAGGTTCGATCAGATAGAGTTTCTCACAAAGTCAACCCAGCCATAAACCCACAAGCTAAATTAGGTTGTGGCATGAACAAAAAAGGTAAAGAGAACAAAATCCATCAGTCTTACAGTCAACAAGCAAAGTTGTCTCGCCATCAACAAATAAAGTTGACACCCTTGGTTTGTGTCCTGAGTTACCTAGAAAATTGTACATAACTAGAGGATCCTTTGAAGCACTGTTCGACAATTTGGAATGGCTTCAGCGTAGCATGGTTAGCATTCTCAAAAACCCTGCCCAAGCTTTCAAGCATTAGCAAGCAGGTGTGCATTTTATTTCAGCCTCTTCCTTGCGCGGCATCGTGATGTTGCCAATGTTCCTTTCTCTAAAAGATTGGAAGCTTTTACCTCCCCCTTGAGTAATTGGCTTTCAAGGTGGTTCTCCTCTGTTCTCTCTTGGGAGAAGAACTTTACCCCCTCAAATCGATTTGCATGGGTTCAATGCCATGAAATACCGCTTCATTTTTGGTATCCCAATTTTTTTGTTTGGCTCAATAACTTCTGTGGCTTTTTCATCTCTCTCGATAACAGCACCTCCAAGAAGCTGAAGTTAAACGTGGCAAGGATTCTAGTTTCGAGATCTAATCTAAAGTTTATTCACAAGATTATGGCAATGAAAATTGGCAGTATCAAGTATCATATCACCTTAATTGAAACAGTGCAGCAAGGCATTCCTCATGGCAAGGAATCTCAATCCTCTGCCACCTACAGTTACAACATCATCTTCCCTTCTCTCCTCGTCATCCAAATCCTTTCCACGTGCCTAATCTGGACATCTGCATGAACTACTTTATCCCCCTCTCCCAGTTGATCTGCAATCACACCTCAAGCTACTCTGTCTCCAATGATTGACGATGCTTCCCCCCTTTTAGAGCTCTTCATTCTAGATCAAATGGAAGACATACAGCCATCTTCTCCTATTTGCATCAAGCCACTCGGTGTCTCTTTTCTCAAGAACCGTTTAGTGTAGAATCTTAACAATTGGTCAATGGAAGACATTAGCTCACATCTCTGTCCTCCTTTGAATCCAGTGTTGTTACTAGAAAAAGGGGCATGCATCATCACTCCTAGGCTTGAGCTAGAAGTGGGCCCTATTTTAGATGTTGATCCAGAACCCTTAATCAACAGCCAATTCTTTCATTCGACCCATATTCATCTAGCTATCTCTTCTTATCGCGCAAAATCTCACAAATGCGCGAATCGTTAACAAGTAATAAAGTGATGAGTAAAGTATTGTTTCAATGAGAATTATATTGAACACTAAACTACATAGCAATTATAATTATCTAGACGATCAAAATTTAGACATATGATGAAATAAAAAATAATTATTACTAAAGGCAAAATATTAACTAATTAACTAAACTGAATATTTATGAATAAAAGCATTTCAGAACTAGGGGTTCATACTTTAATTAACTACAATTCAATCTAATTTTTTTAATAAATGGGAAATTATCACTTTAAAGGAAATTAATTCTAACTTATCTTAAATCCTCTCTCAAGGTACTCAAGTTATATTTTAATTAATCCAAATTCTATTTTCGTGGTATTTGAATCAATTAAAACTCATTAAGTTTCTTGATTAATTGTTAGATCTATATAGAATTTCAGCCTATCTCTAGATCAAGAACCCTAGGTTCAAAATCTTATTCATCTAATATTAATTTTCCAACTTTCAATTCTTCAATTAATATATAAAATTAATACTAAGTGGATACTAACAAATACTAAGTGGATACTAATACATTGCATGCATTAAAAATATAAGAAATCGAATCAAAACTAAAATTCCAATTTATTGAATAAAATTAAACTAAATCTATAATTAAATTGAAAGTGCTACATCCCCAATCTTATAATAAAAGAAACTACTCAGTCATGGTGAGTTTTACAATCAAGTTTATAAAATAATAAAGAAAAGACATGAGAAGAAATTGAACGAAAGAACCCAAATGGAAAATTACAGCCTTGGACTTTTGGAACTTCAGTTGGAACTTCCTCTAAAAATCTTACAAATCCCTCTCTCCTCTTGCCTTTCTCAAAGCTAGTTTTTGCTTTCTTGAAAGTAAAAAGGTTAATCCCTCTCAAACTCTAACTTATAGTATTTATATTAGTGAAAAACCCTTATTTCAAAGTTCTAAAAGCCTTAGAAAACCTCTGAGAACAACCAAGAATCGTGGAAGGTCAAATTGGATTTTTTTTATCATCGAAAATAGCACGGGCCATGTAATTTGGGTTAATTTACACAGCCCTACCCCGTGTAGGGCTCTGGGACTTGAATTCTGAAGTTTCTTGCGCTTAGGTGATAACATGGGCCATATTATTTTCACACGGGCCATGTATTTTTACGTATACAGGCCGTGTTATTTTTACACAGGGCATGTAATCTTACATCTCAGGAACATGGGCCGTATTATGTTCTGGGACCTTTTACACTGCTTTTTCACATTCCGACACTTTTCCAATCACCTTTATACCTTTCCGGGCCATCTATACACACCTAATAAAGGCTAAAAATCATGGGATGAGATCAAATTAAAACAAAAATTAAAAGATAACTAAATATGCTAGAAATAAACATGAAAGTAACTAAATACTAATAAAAGGAAATGAATATGCTTCCTAAATGGCTACATGAATCACTTCTCTTCCTTTGAGCAAGCCTAGCCTTCTTCTGTTATCCTTGGCAACAAGTTGAAGCCGTCTCGCCTTCTCAAGCAAAGATGTAAGTGTAGATTTGTTTCAAATTTGTTCTATTTTTTTGCCAAAGCTCTCTCGAGGTGGAAGGAAAAAGTTAAGAAGTCCTTAGACCATCCGATAGCGATATTAAAAAGATGAACAAGTTCCACAGAAAATCGTTTCACTTGCAAAACTCATTGGACATTTGCCTTGAAGCATGGCCAAAGTCATTGTTGGCAAAAAATTGGGCCTCGTTAGGTGGTGATGCAATATTTCCTAAAGCAGATTAAGGGTGACATGAATCTACTTCAAGGCAGTTACCAATAGCAATTCTTTCGGGATATTATAGCTTTGTTTTCTTCGGTTCTCTGTTGCTCATGGCAATCCCTCTCTTTCTCAAAGCAATCTCTTCTTTTCCTTCTCTTTTTTGGCTTGCTACAGCTTGGTTTCTCGGTATCTCAGGATGTGTTCTTTCTTTCACCTTTAATTTGCTTGTGGCTCCTAATTAGCATCTTCGTTGTTCTTTGTTCTAGAATCTTTATTCTTCTTTTGTTTGTTCTTGTTCCATTGTTCCTTTTTCAGTGTTGTTTTTCTTTTACCAGTTCTCTAGCTTTTAATAAAATCTTTTGCTTATAAAAAAAAAAAAAAATTGTTGCAAATAGGAAAACTTGCGGTTTCTTCTAATATTACTGTATATTAATTTAGTTTGTTCACTCAATGCCTGATCTAATGAGATCATATAACATCTTTAACAGGAAAACTTGCGGTTATTCTCGCTTCTATACCCTTGCCAATTGTTGCAGTTCTGTATATTGTATTCTTTCCCTATGTGGGTATGTATCCTAACCTTTATATATATGTTTTAGTGACTCTCTCTATATATATACTCTCTCTATATATACATATATTAAAATTCTATAAAAAAAAAAAATATTTTCTTTTAAGAAATGTTACTCACTAAACCGGTAATATGTAGCATGAATTAACCACTCTAATTTTATATTAATGATTCATTAATTACTAAGGATGAATTGTGTGCCTATAAATCAGTACACATTGCGACAAAACTTATTTAGATCTATGGATTTAAGACACATATATGTGAATCTCACTTATTTTATAATTTATTTTATAAGTAAGTTTCACTCATATGTTTTTGTTTTGGATCAACATGTACTAGATCTAAGTAAAAATTTTCCCTAAACATTGTAAGCACTCTTGCATCGATCTAACATCTAAGTTGATGACATTCTGCATTTGCTTTTTATTAATTAGTATTCGTCATATTTTATACTTAGTTAATGGACTTTTTGAGTGAGACTCATTTGTGGGTTAACAGTTTCAACTGGCCTTGAAGATATCAATTACTGCGATTTGAATAGATTCAGGCCAAGGTTCATTCTAGGGTTTGCTCTCTTTGCGGGTGTCTCCATCAATAACCACGACAGTGCATATGACGTATTTTCTGGTCAACCCCTTCCTAATAACTCCTCCTGGGTGAGTATGCATGCTTCAAACAGATGTAGCTGCTTGTAGGGACTCGGAACACTAATGAAACTGTTCCATTTTATTTTTCGTGGCTTTCAGTTCAATGACTTATTGCAAGTGATTGCCTCATCCCCACCAACAATTGCAAGTGTATTAGCCATCATTTTTGACGTTTTGATGGCTAAACCCTCCATAGAAGAAGGGAAAAAGGCTGAAGAACCACCGAAGAAGCCAGACAAGGAGCCGAAAATGGATGCGGTGGAGGTGGTGCAATTGAGACCTCTAGCAGATGATTTGAAGTCTTTAATTGATAAAAATCATTCAGCGGGTTCTCTCTTTGCGAAACTGTTCTCACAAAAACATTGATACACTTGAGTGTATTCATTATTCAGTATATTAATAATTCACTTTTTTTTTTTGAATGTTAATATTTCACTTTGTTAAAGAGTGATTGTTGCGTGATTTACATTTAGCTAATAAATAATTATCATGTATTAATTATAATTGATATAGACTCGCTTATACTCGGCATTCACTTGTTTGATTTGGTGCAATACTCAGCAATTATGTATTCATTCTGTTTTAATTCTGCTGTAGACACCGGAAAGGCTTAAGAGGGTGGAAATTCATTCAAACTAGGGGTGAGCACTATTCAATTTGAATCGAATAATCCGGACTGAACCGTCTTAATTCGGTAATTCAATTCGATTTTTAAGATAATTCGATTTGGTTTGGTTTTAGAGAGAAGAATTGGTTGAACTAAACCAAACTGAATTACTTTATTGATTTTTAAATTGATTTATTTTTATAGAAAATTTATGATTTATATGTAATTATATATATATATATATTGTTTAATTTCATTTATTAATTGTTATTAGGTTCGAACTAATGTCAAAATCAGACTATATAACTTGAAAATTAAGTCTAAATTAAATGTGTTAATTCATATCAAATAATATTAATGAGTCGTGTTATGTCGAATTAACCCAATACGATTTAATATTAATCATCTTATTATATAGCCCGTATAATAAAAAAATCATATTTGTGGTTAGATTTTGACATGATTTATTAATTGTGTCGTATTCATATCGACAATAATTATATTTGTGTTTGTATTCATGTCAACACAACACAAAATGAACACGAGCCACCGACCCGAATAGCCACCTATCGAACAGTATAACGAACTTTATAGCTTATACGTGTGTAAATTGATCTAACTCTGTTGGTTCTTGTTGTTTGAAATGATATTTTATCCTAGTCGGTCCAATATTTTTTCCCTTTATAAAAAAAAATACATATCATTTATTCAACAATGGTTAGTTCAGCTGGCCAGTTGGTAAAGATAGAAGTCCCTCTTCTATTTTTATTAACCATGGTTCAACTTCATTGGAAACCATGAGATTATTTATTCTAAATATATGAGGTTGATACGAAGGAGTGTACTCTCAAGACATTTAGGGAGAGGACTTAATTTCCGTACACAAATAAAAAAAAAGTGACATTCAATTAATAAAATAGCCATACATCTACCATTAAGAATATTGATACCGACAAATTATGATATAACCCTACGACATAAGAAAAATCTCCGAAAACCTACAGAGGATCACATGGCTATTGAATTGATTTCTTGTCTCAACATCTAGTAGAGACATTACAATTGTTATAGTCTTTTAAGATATCACATTTATGCCACAAAATTGATCAACAATTATCCCAAACCAACAGACACCTTCCCATGGAAAATATAAAAATAAAATCCATAAAAGAGAAGAAGACAGCCACATGGCAAATCAGCTCCTCATAGAAGGAGAAAAGTAAAACCAAAAACTCCACAGAATGCAAAAAATAAAAAATAAAATGTTAGAGAAGACATTGAATCTCTTATTTAATTATGGTAAGCTTCAAGTGCTCAGCCCTTAGGTTAAGAAGCATCTTATATTAGAAGTAATTTTTTAGTCTCTTATGGATAGAGGAATTGTTGAGTTTGTTGGAACTGAAGAGGAAAATAACTGCAGCATGATATGGGGAATGAAAGTGAATTGAAGTAACTTTGATAATTTAAGAGGCAGCTTCATACCAGCTCATGATATAAGTACTTTAATTCCCCATGCAGTATTGCATTTTTCTTCCGCTTCAGTTCCACCAAAAACTTGACAATTTACTTAACCATATTAGTATGGTAAAATATGTCTTCCATTATAGGATGCTTCTTGAAGTAAAGGGTATGCACTATGAGTCTTTGATAAAATAAAACAAAAGAGAAAGTAGCCTAAATTAAAGAGAAAAATAACATAAACTAAGAAGAAAACAATAGATATGACTTTTATTGGAAAATAACTTCAATTACATGAATATAATTCTCCAATAATGCTAAGATGCTATGTTCTTTCAAAAGAATAGACAAACAAATAAGAATGCATCATATTTTATCAGAAGGCCACACTTAAGAAATTAAGCAATTAGATATGCTCGTTGGTACGAGGGGAGAAGAATTAACCCCATCAATATCCTTCTTTTTTTTTTTTTTTTGCAGTGGATAGAAATTTCCGTAATAGCGCTTTTAAGATTCTTTCTACACACATATATCTATAATTATACTGTAATTACAAGATTAGCCAGTAGTCAGTATCCTGGCTTAAACTGCCCTATATAAATTTTCTTTCTTGTGTTCTGCATTTGATAAGACATTTAATTTGTTGCAAAGATGTAATAAATTGACAATATTCTATACTTTTACTCCTTTCTTTGCCTGGCGAGTGATTGCTTCAAAGTTAAAATGAAGGGAAGAACCTGTTAAGGTTGTAAGGCAGTGAATAGAACTCTTCACTCCTAACGTCTTGATCAAAATTTCTGAACTTGCTCCACCAGTGCCTACCGCTGTCTCGCCGGGTCGAGCTGTGCCTCAGACTGTGAGTGAGGTCCAAGAAGAATGCAACCATAATTGCCACTGTTGCCGGAGATGAGAAAATCAATTGCATTATGTTGTTGAACTGCAAGCAATAAAGAAAAGCAGAACTTCTTAAGAGGATGAACATGAATTTCTGTCATGTAAATGGATACAATTGCTATACCACAGAATTTGCAGCAATTCAAACGTGCATACCCAGGTGGCACCAGTGTGAACAGGGCCACGTCCAGATATTAAAAGATATTCATTGAAGTACTGTGGCACAGAGAGGCCCATGAAGAGAGAAAAGCCAAGGATAAACTTTGTCCTGAAGCTATTCAGGTTGCAGAACTGGAGAAATCCAAGACCAGCTGAACCTGCTCATGCCACAAGCATATCACAATAAAGTTAATTTAAATTGTTACCTTTCAAAGTGATTAATTAAACAGTTGGACAACAGAGCATGCCTGACCAGAATATGTTACGGTACTTAACTGAATTTTTTTTTTTTTCAGCAATAAGTTTCTCAACTAATCAACTTGTTCCTCAATTTAGTTATGGTGATACCACACTCAAAATAGAATGCAGCCACATTATTGACCAAGATTTAAGTAAGGGATGCTTACAAACATAAGCGAAGAGGACACAGTACAGAGCTGCCATAATTGGCAAGGGTATGGAAGCAAGAAGAGCCCCAAATTTTTCTGTTAGAGATGATTCATGACACCATTAGAGCAACCAATGATTGAACAGAATTATATACATTTTCCTAAGGTCCTAATCTCAATATTGTTTAAGAAGAAATGTAAAATAAAACCAAAAAGTACAATAGAGAATTATATACAAAAGTCTTTTGCTCCTGCGAGTGGCTTTGGAAGGCACCATCTTCTTCCTGGTGGGTTTAGCAGCAGGTGGCTGAGAACCTTGGTCAACCAACTGGCCATGCTTCTGTGCTTCATCTTCATCAGATGGAGATTGAAGGGCAGCAGCTAGGGACTGGTATGGATTTGACACGGTAGACTTAGATCTTTTTCTACCTTTCTTGGCTAGAGGTGCAGCAGCTGCAGATAGTTGAGATGGAGCACTCTCTTGGTGATCCTTTAGAGAGGCTTCCTTCTGCTGTGTAGAGGCAGCTGTGGGTTCCAGAAGTGGTTCACTCTGAGGTTCAACAACTGGCTCACTTTCGGGTTCTACAACTTTTTCACTACCATGCTCAATAGGGACATCAGTTGCAGGTCCAACTTCAGGTTCAACAACCTGTTCACTAGTATGTTCAACAGGGGCTTCAGCTGCAGGTTCAATTTCAGATTCAACCACTTGTTCACTTTCATGTGCCACAGCAGCCGGAGACTCACCAACCTTATTACCTTCACCCCTACCAGTACCATGAGCAGAGACTTGAGTAGCTGGAGATGAGGCATCATTTGCAGGTACATCAGTCTCAACTTTGGTTGGGAAACCAGTTTCCTTGGCCTGCTGAAGATCCACAATCAGTTTCTTCAATTCCTCATTTTTAGTAAGCAAGTGACTCACTTTGTAGTCAACCACATCCAGAAATTTTCTCAGAAGTTCAATGGACTGATGGGTTGTACTAAATTGCTCATTAATAGCAGTTTTTAGCCCTTGAAGCTCACTCATAAACTCATTTGTAGAATTTGAACTAACCTTAGCTGAGGAAGAACCACCTTTTTCAAACCGTTTCTTTCTTCCATCAGTATCAGAGTGAATTTTGATGCATAAATTTTGCATAGTCATTTAGGTCTAATTTTATAACCATTTTTATTTGATTATTAGTCATTTTTAGCTAATTTCATTAGTTAATTAGTTAGCTTTTCATAATTATCAATTTTGCATTAATTTGTAATTTTTACTTTGTTTTGTAGGAAAAATGGTGTTTTTGAAGGATTGAAGAGAATTTTGCCATTGAGGAGTGTCTTCTACAGCCAAAGATATCAAAAATAGGTTTTCAAGCTGAAATATGCATTGACCAAACTGTGCATAACTTGCCGCATAAGCTATGCAGATCTGCATAAGGAGAAAGATCATTGTTCCAGAACCAGCCGAAATGTGCATAAGGAGACTGCATAGCTTATGCACATTCTCGCCTCCCTTATGCACCTTCACGGAATTGTGCATAACCTATGCACCAAGTCATGCAGTTTCGCATAAGTGACTCGAGATCAGTAAAATCGCATAAGGGACTGCATAACTTATGCAGTCCACTTATGCAGTCCCATAAAGAGTTCATTAATGAGCTGGCAGGAGATTCCCTCAAATAATTCCTCCTAGAACATACCATTTTACGGCTCCATGTCAGAAAAATGTTATAAATAGTCTCATTATCCCATTTTAGAGGAGAGACAAGGGAGCAGAAAAGAAAAGGAGGGGCTGAGCAGAATTTGAGGAGTCACTTTCACCTTCCACACCATTTTCAACCAAGATTTGCAGATTTCTTTCTTTCCTTACATTTTTCTACATTTCTAGTGTTTAATTTCTTATTTCTTAGCCTAGATTAAAGCTTTATTTCCATTTAAACTCAATATATCTTGTAAGCATTATGGATAGTGAGTAGTTTACTTTTGATTCTGGAGTAAGGGTTGAAATATTTGAGATATTTTGTGGATTTTGATTGGGTAATCCATATTTTGTGGTCTTAATGAGTTTTATTCATTTCTTGTATGCTTAATGACATGCTTAGTGTAGGATCCCATTAAGTGATGTTCTTAATCCATGGTTGAAGCACCGTAAGGAGAAGGCCTTGTGATAGATAATCAAGAAATTGGACTTAATTAACTTAGACCTAGAAATAGGCTAAGGATTAAGAGGATTCACAGATTAATTAAAGAATTTAATGGGTCTTAATTAATTCTAACTCCACGAAAGTAGGATTAGTTTGATTAAGGCACTCTTTGTCTCACTCGAAAGGGAATTCAAAGGATTTAAGAATTAATCTCCTTAAAACCCATAAGTTTCATAAGATTGGATAACCAATTTAAAATCCCAAAATAGCTCGAATATGAAATCCCGAACTCCAGAATCGCCTTTTTACCATTGTTAATTTCTAATCGAATTTAATTACTTGCCATTTTGAATATTGCCATACCTGAACTTACTTATTTCAATTTGATGCAATTTTAGTTTAATGCAATACATTGTTGAATAGAATATTGATTTTGCACATATAGATTTCACGCTCCATTACCCATCAATTCATTACTTTAATTTCATAAATACTTCGATTTAGTCAACTTTTATATCAAAAATTCAATCATTAACACGACTCCTCGTGGGATCGATATCTTTTCTATACTACTTGTACGACCCGTGCACTTGCGGTAGTGACGCATCAAGTTTTTGGCGCCGTTGCCAGGGAGTTGTTTGTTTAAGATTGAATTCTTGATTATTTTAGTTGTTTATAGTTTTATTTTTGTTATCTTCTCATTTTGTGTTTGTTTGTTCTTTTTCAGGTACTTTTAATCTTTTATGAGAAGAGCTAGAAGCGCAAGTGACACATCCTTATTATTTAATCCTAAAATTGAGAAATTTTGTAAGGCCAACAAGAAAGAAACCAGAAAAAGGAAAGAAGCATTGAGAGAAACTGAATTAGAAGCAAACATGGCTGATGAGAGGATTAGAATTGGTGTTGGTAATGCTGGAAATGATCGAAACAACGAAAATGCAGCCCAAGGTGAAGAAGTTGTTAATGCTAATCTGCCTAGGGGAAGTATGATGGATCATGCTTTTCCACGTTTTGATGACTTGAGAGAGAGCATAGCAAGACCAAGGATTGATGCAAATAGTTACAAGATGGATTTTGGAGTTCTTCAAATGATTCAAAATTCTCAATTCGGAGATCATCCTTCTGAAAATCCACACACACATTTGAAGAAGTTTGCTATGATCTGTGACATGCAAAAACAACCTGGAGTGTCTGATGATGCAGCAAGATTGAAGCTATTCCCGTTCTCTTTAAAAGATAGAGCATTGGATTGGCTTGATTCTTTACCTCACAACTCCATCACAAATTGGGAGCAACTCACTGATGCATTTCTTGCACAATATTTTCCACCTGGAAAAACTCAAGAATTGAGGAATCAAATGACAGCTTTCAGACCAAGAGAAGATGAAACTCTTTATGAGTCATGGATGAGATGGAAAGAATTAGAGAGATTATGCCCACATCATGCCATTCTAAAATGGATGATAAATCAGAATTTTTACACAAATGTCACTCCTGCAATCAGAGGAATTATTGATGCTCAAACAGGAGGAGAATTTATTATAAAGCATGAAGATGAAGCTTATGAGCTATTGGAGAAAATTGCAAAGAATACTCATCTTTGGAGTAGTCCAAGAGGACCAGCTCAAACTCAAAAGAGGCAAGCTGCTGGAATGTATGATCTTGATCCATTCAACATGATTAATGCAAAATTTGATGCACTTACTAATGTTTTGGCTAAGAAGATGGAAGACTTGAGTATGTTGGTTAGTTCATCATCATCAGCTGGAAGTTCACAACAAGTGGCTTATGCAGAGGAAACTACCAGCTGTGGAGTAGATTATGGAGAACAAGCAGCATATGTTGGTAATTATGGAAACAAGCAAATGGGGAATCCTTACTCTCAAACTTACAATCCAAATTGGAGGAATCATCCCAACTTTTCATGGGGAAATCAGCAAAATCAAGTTCAAAATCAGAATTTTCAACCACATCAGCAACAAGGAGTTCCATATCAGCAAAATAGGCAACCACTGCCTAATTTTTAGCAGAAAAATATGAACCCTCCACCAAAACAGCAAGCAAGAACGAAATTCCACCATCAAGCTTTATTGCAAATGATTCTTGCTAACCAAAATAAGCATGATGAGGAGATGAGAGAGATGAAAGCAAGGCCGAACAGATGCAAACACATAATGTATCGCCGAAAACCAGATTGCACAACAAGCATCTTCCTCAAGTGCTAAATCTTTTGGAAAACTGCCAAGTCAACCAGAAAACCCAAGAGAGCAATGTCAAGCTATTACTTTAAGAAGTGGGAAAGTTATAAATGATGAGAAGAGTGAAAATGATGAGAAGAGAGAAAATGAGAAAAATACTGATGAGAGTGAAAAACAAGAGAGTGCAGAAAAATGTAAAGAGGAAATTGAAGAGAAGGAAGAGAAATATATACCTCCTGAACCCTACAAGCCACAACTTCCCTTTCCACAAAGATTTCACAAAGCCAAGCTTGATAGGCAATTTGGGAAGTTCTTAGAGGTTTTGAAGAAACTTTACATAAATGTGCCTTTTGTTGATGCTCTTTCACAAATGCCCTCTTATGCAAAATTCTTGAAAGAAATTCTCTCAAACAAGAGGAAACTTGAAGATGATGAAACTGTAGCTTTGACAGAAGAATGTAGTGCTATCCTCCAAAGGAAACTTCCTCCAAAGCTCAAGGATCCAGGGAGTTTTTCAATTCCATGCCACATAGGGGAATCATGTTCTACAAAAGCTTTATGTGATTTAGGGGCTAGTGTTAGCCTTATGCCCCTCTCCATTTATGAAAAGCTCAATATGGGAGATCTAAAGCCAACCCATATTTCTCTTCAGTTAGCTGACAGGTCAATTAAGTATCCTGAAGGGATTTTGGAGAATGTGCCTCTGAAGGTTGGGAAGTTCTACATACCTGTTGACTTTGTCATCTTGGACATGGAGGAAGATTTTAATATCCCAATCATCTTGGGAAGACCCTTTCTAGCTACAACAGGAGCATTGATTGATGTCAAGGGAGAAAAATTGACTCTTAGGGTTGGTGAAGAGCAATTGGTCTTCAATATTAATAACACTATGAAAAAGCATCATTCTGAAACTGATACTTGCTTGAGAGTTGATATCATTGATGAGCTGGTTGAAGAACACTTCAGAAAGAAATATCCAGAAGATCCACTTGAAAATTGTTTGGTTCATGGAGGAGGCATAGACTATGACAACCCTCATGTAGCTGCATATGCTCAACACTTAGAGGGAAGTCCACCATTCACTTCTGCTCCAGTTTTTCAACTCACACAAAAGGAAAAAGCAGAATCTAAGCAACCATCATTCAAGGAAGAAGATGCACCTAAGGTAGAACTTAAGCAACTTCCTTCTCAGCTCAGGTATGAATTTCTTGGCACTAATAACACTTATCCAGTAATTGTAAATGCAAACTTGAGTACCTTAGAGGCTGATAAGTTGTTAAGAGTGTTGAGACAATTTAGGAAAGTCTTAGGATACACCATAGATGACATTAAGGGAATAAGCCCACACTTTTGCATGCATAGAATCATTTTGGAAGAAAATTGTAAGCCATCTATTGAACATCAGAGGAGGTTGAACCCAAATATGAAAGAAGTTATTAAAAAGGAAATTTTGAAGTTGCTTGATGCAGGGATCATTTACCCTATCTCAGATAGTACTTGGGTGAGCCCAGTACATGTTGTCCCAAAAAAGGGTGGAATGACAGTGGTCAAAAATGAAAATAATGAATTAATTCCCACCAGAACAGTGACTAGTTGGCGAATGTGCATAGATTACAGAAAATTAAATGTTGCCACTAGAAAAGATCATTTTCCACTTCCCTTCATTGATCAGATGTTGGAAAGACTAGCTAGGCATTCTTACTTTTGCTATTTAGATGGATATTCAGGTTTTTTTCAAATCCCTATCCATCCAAATGATCAAGAGAAAACCACTTTTACTTGTCCATATGGAACCTTTGCTTATAGAAGGATGCCATTTGGGTTGTGTAATGCACCAGCCACTTTTCAAAGGTGTATGATGGCAATCTTCTCAGATTTCATTGAAGACATAATGGAGGTTTTTATGGACGATTTCTCTGTTTATGGATCTTCATTTGATATATGCTTGGCTAACCTTTCTAAAATTTTGCAGCGATGTGCAGATACTGACCTTGTGTTAAACTGGGAAAAGTGTCATTTCATGGTTCAGGAAGGGATAATGCTTGGACATTTGGTGTCTAACAGAGGAATAGAGGTTGATAAAGCCAAAGTCGAAGTGATAGAGAAGATGGCCCCTCCTACCAATGTCAAGGGAATTCGAAGTTTCCTAGGACACGCCGGGTTCTACAGACGCTTTATCAAGGATTTTTCCAAAATAGCTAAACCTTTGTCTAATTTGTTAAGTAATGATACACCATTTATATTTGACCAAGAGTGTTTGGATGCCTTTTGCAGGTTGAAGCAAGCTCTTATCACTGCACCAATCATGCAACCACCTGATTGGAGCCTACCTTTTGAAATTATGTGTGATGCTAGCAACTATGCAATTGGAGCTGTTCTTGGTCAAAGAAATGACAAAAAGGCTTATGCTATTTATTATGCTAGTAGAACACTGGATGAGGCTCAAACAAATTATGCAACAACTGAAAAGGAATTTTTAGCAATTGTCTTTGCATTGGAAAAATTCAGACCTTACATTATTGACTCAAAGGTGGTTATATTTTCAGATCATGCAGCCATCAGGTATTTGCTCCGTAAAAAGGAGGCTAAGCCTAGGCTCGTTAGGTGGATTCTGATGTTACAAGAGTTTGATTTGGAGATTAGAGATAAGAAGGGAGCTGAAAATGTAGTTGCTGATAATCTTAGTAGGTTGAAATTGGATGGTGAAGAATTGGATGAAATCCCTATTGATGAATTTTTCTTGGATGAACAACTTTTCTCTCTTGTTGCTAAACTACCTTGGTATGCAGACTTTGTGAATTATCTATCTTGTGGAGTTTTACCTCTAGGTATGACATGGCAACAAGAGAAAAAGTTTTTGCATGAGGTGAAGTTTTATAGATGGGACGATCCTTTACTCTTCAGGAGATGTTGTGATGGTTTAATAAGGAGGTGTATTCCTGAAGAGGAGACACAGAGTATTTTGCATCATTGCCATGCTTCAGATTATGGAGGACATTTTGGAATCTCTAAAACAGCTAGTAAAATTTTGCAAGCTGGTTTCTTTTGGCCAAATCTTTTTAAGGATGTGAGGAAATTTGTGCTGGATTGTGATAAATGTCAAAGGAGTGGAAATTTGTCAAAAAGATCAAATGCCCTAAATAATATTCTTGAAGTGGAATTATTTGATGTTTGGGGAATAGATTTTATGGGGCCATTCCCTCCTTCATATGGTAATAGATACATCTTAGTTGGAGTTGACTATGTGTCAAAGTGGGTGGAAGCTATTGCAACTCCAACTAATGATGCTAGAGTGGTAGTGAAATTCTTGAAGAAATTTGTCTTGAGCAGATTTGGAGCTCCTAGGGCTATAATTAGTGATGGGGGTTCCCATTTTTGTAATAAGCAATTTGAGAGCCTAATGAGGAAGTATGGTGTAGTGCACAAGATAGCTACACCATACCACCCTCAAACTTTAGGACAAGTTGAAATTTCTAACAGAGAGCTCAAGCATATTTTGGAGAAAATAAAGGAACAATTCTCGGAAAGATTGGTCTATCAAACTAGATGATGCTTTATGGGCATATAGGACTGCCTACAAAACCCCTATAGGAACTACTCCCTTTAGGTTGGTGTATGGTAAGTCTTGTCATTTACCTGTGGAGCTAGAACATAGAGCATATTAGGCCATTCAAACCTTGAATTTTGATCTTAAGCAAGCTAGTGAGAAAAGGTTGTTACAACTTAATGAGCTTGAGGAATTGAGGATGGATGCTTATGAAAGTGCCCGTATTTACAAAGAAAGAACTAAAGTTTGGCATGATAAGCATCTGAGAAAAAAGGAATTCAAAGAAGGTGATTTAGTTTTGTTGTTTAACTCAAGATTGAAATTGTTCCCCGGAAAACTCAAGTCAAGGTGGACTGGTCCATATAGAGTTTCTAAGGTTTTCCCTTATGGAGCAATTGAAATTTGGAGTGAAAAATCTGAGAATTTCAAGGTCAATGGGCATAGATTGAAACATTACATAACTGGAGACCCAATAATAGGAGCAAGCTGTTACAAGCTCTCCAATCCCTCACCTCTTTTCAGTGAAATTCATGAAGAGTCCAGCTAAGGACTATAAATTAGCCCTCTTGGGAGGCATCCCAAGTCCTTTTATTTTGCTTTTGCTAATTTACTCTCATTTTCATTGATTTAGTTTTTATCTTAAATCTCCCCAAATTCAATTTTTGACATTGTTAAATCTTGTCCCTTGTAGATGTAATTCCATGAAGAAAGGCTGGTGAACTGTTGGGGAAGTAATTCTTAACTTGAGAATTTTGTTCTTCAAAAGAACTGATTTGGTTTTTGCTGCATAACCTTTGCAGGAGCTGCAATCTGGTTTATGCAGAGGAAAAGTACATTCTGCAGCAAAAAGGGTGTCTGCAGCAAAAAGCTTGTGTTTTTGGTGAGGTTGGATGTGTAACTTTTTAATACTTGTGCTTATAATGTTAATATGGTGGTAAGTGAGTCATTTTTGCAGTTTTGAGCTTCTTTGGGTTATAGGATACAAGGTAGAAATGCTGCATTTTCTTGGCAAAACTTGGAGAGTTCATTTCTCATTTGTGGTTAGATGCAACTTCATGCAGATTTTATGGAGTTTTATGTGCTAAATGTTGATTTACAGAATTTGACTTAAAATGGCATAGTTCTCAAAGGTCTTTTATGTAGGATCCATTTTTACATGCTTGTGTGATGCTTTTTTGATACACTTTGTATATATTGATGTGTTTTTAGTGAAAATTTCTCATGGTTTATGCTTCATGGAATTATATTTCTTCATTTTAGGGTATTTTTCACACTTGCAAATCATGTTCCATTGCAATCTTAATTTTGTTGAATTGTGCATAAGCAACTGCACAGCTTATGCAATCCTGCATAACCACAATTCTTGCCATTTTCCACCTTTATTGCAAGTGCATAAGGAGAGTGCATAGCTTATGCAACTCTGCATAACCTCATTTTGTCAAATTTCATATCTGTCAAAACTTGCATAAGGTGAGTGCATGACTTATGCACATTTGCACAACTTCAAATTCTGCATTTTCTCTCTCTGAAACAGATAAGCAGCAGAGTGCATAACCTATGCACTTCTGCATGACCAGAAACTCCAAAAATTCAAACCTGCCAAGGGGTGCATAAGCAGAGTGCATAACCTATGCACTTCTGCATGACCAAAAACTCCAAAAATTCAAACTTGCCGAGGGGTGCATAAGCAGAGTGCATGACCTATGCACTTCTGCATGACCAGAAATCAGAAAATTTCAAAAGTTGCCGAGACCTACATAAGCAATGTGCATAGCTTATGCACTTCTGCATAACCAAAGATTCTGAATTTCAAAACCCACCGAAGAGTGCATAGCTTATGCACATCTGCATGACCACCAACCCAAGTTCCAAAAATTGCCGAAGAGTGCATGAGCAGAGTGCATGACCTATGCACTTCTGCATGACCCGATTTTCTGAAAAACCAATTTTGCCGAGAGGTGCATAAGGGGAGTGCATGACTTATGCACTCCCGCATGACTTCACTTCCCAATTTTCAAAAGTTGCCGAGACCTGCATAAGCAACGTGCATGGCCTATGCACTTCTGCAACATATTTTTCTGAACTTCAAAACAAGGCAACACTTGCATAAGCTGGTGCATAAGTCATGCACATGCACTTTCCCCTTATGCAGTCTTTCACAAAACCCATTTAAATCAAATTTTTTTCCTTTTTCTTTCCCACCTTCACCCCGATAAACCTGTTCACTGCCCTTCTTCTCTCACAATCCTCATTCCGGCATAACTCCTCCTCATGCCTTCTTCTCCATTTCGATTCTCACTACATTTGCCCTAATTCTCATTCTTCTTCGATTTTCTTCTTTCCCCATTATCTTTTCCATCTTCTTCATCAGCAATGGAGTCACCTCCCCACTCCCGTCCAGCTTCTCCTCTCGAAGTCTCTCCATTGTCATCGATACCCCCCACTTCCAATTCTCCTCCACAAGCGACACCCCCACCACCTCCCCCAACCACATACAAACGTAAAATCCCGACCAAAGCAGTGCGACCCAAGTCCACTCCCACTACTCTGTCCAAACGCAAAGACCCACCCACCCCATTGTCGGAACCGCCACCCAAAAAGCCAAAAGCTCCAGCCTCTACACCCTCTTCCAGCAAAAAGACAATTTCGGCAGCCTCACATGTATAAAAGCTACCCTGGCCTCTTCCTGATACAATTCAAAAGGCAGCTTTTAAGCGACTCAAGGATAGGAGGGTCCAACCCACTAGGTATATATCTGCCGATTCTCTACAATCCCTTGGTTTATTTGACAATGTAGTTGCATATCTTGATGGGATGGGTTGGATGGAATTTGTGCATAAACAGGAGATAGTTTATCCAACTCTAGTTTTGGAGTTTATTTCTTCATTCTCTGCTACCCTTAAATTGCATGATGTAGACCATAAACCAATTATGAAATTTAGATGCTTGGGGCAAAATAGAGAGCTGTCATTGGACCAATTTCATAGCATTTTTGGTTTTGCTATTGATGGGTTATTTAGAGTACCACATACTGGAGTAGAGGTAGCCAACAAGGGCATTTGGAATGCTGCCCAATTTTGGAGAATCATCACAAACCAACCTCAAACTTTCTCTGCTGGAAGATCAAAAACATCCCAAATACTTGACCCTGCACTTAGGTTTATTCATAGGCTGATTGCTAGCACAATATTGGGCAGAGGGACTAGTTCTGGTGCTGTAGGAAAATCTGAACTCTTTATGTTATGGTGTGCATTTCACAAAGTTAAGGTTTCTCCTGGTTATTTCTTTTGTGAGCATGTGCTGCATATTGCCACCAAATCCATAGGTGACATTGTTTTGGGTGGCCTCATCACTGTCATAGCCAAGCATTTTGGTTTTAATCCTACAGAGCACTCAATACCAGCACTTGTGGACACTTTATATTTTGATACTGCACACTTAACCAAAACAGGGTTCAATTTGTCATATTTTGATACTGCCCACCCTGCAGCAGAAACTGAGCCTATTGCACAACCAGAAACCCAACCTTTCACATCACCCCACAAAGACCCTACTACACCTACCCCACCCCCTCAGCCTGCTCAGGACACCCCAACAGCCTCTGTTCAGCCCATTCCTCCTACAGCTGAACCTACCTCATCCACAGCCCCTCCTGCATTCAACACTAAAGCCTTATTCACCTACCTTGACAGGCTTAGTGATGATATCTACTTTGTGGATAGGAAGCTTGACACTGGTCTTGATACACTCAAGGATCGTCATGATCACCTATTTGACCTTGTCATGGAAACCAGGGACAAGCAGAAAGAATTGAAGGAAATGGTGAAGCAACTCATGATCTTTTTGGGCATGCCACCCCCACCTCCATCACCTCCTCCAGCACCATCATTTCGACAAATTAGCAGACCACCACTTCTTAGCAACATCCTTGGACAAAGGCAAAACAATAGACATAGATTAGCTCTGCTTTACTTTTGTTCAATCTTGTAGGACCTTTTCTTTGTAAATATGTTCAAACATTTATAGTTTGTTTCAAATTATGTTTGTTTGTTTTGAATTAGTTTGTTTTAAATTGCTTTTTCTTGAAGTTTTATTGAATAGCTATTACATTAGTCTTCTTTAATTTTCATTGCACTTATTGCCCTTTTGTACATATTTGCCCATACTGTATATATTTCAATACTTCTCTGCTGGTTGTACATTTCCCTTGCCAATTCCCATGCAAAGACTTTTGTATACACTGCAGTTGTATTTCCCTTATGCAACTGTTTTGCATAACTCAGGCAACCCTTTCGCTACTTATGCAAAGATCGCATGTGTTGTATTCCTTATGCAACTGTCTGCATAGCCTATGCAACATATATTGCCTCTTATGCAAGACCGCACGCTTATGCACCTTACTTATGCACATGCTCGACAAAGACTTAACTCTGCATAACCTGTGCAGTTTCTTATGCATCCCTTTATCTTGAATTCTCATCTGCTACATACCAGGTAACTCTTTCTTTTTGCTCTTAATCTTTACAATTCCTGGTAATTACCATTTACTTTGACTTTTGATAACACATTGCATGAGACATTGAGGACAATGTCCAATTTTGAGTTTGGGGGTGCACATTCTGATTTTTGCTTAATTTTTGCTTCATTTTTCACATTTTGAGTATAGGAACATCTCATCCCATTTCATTTTCATATATTGTAAATATTTTACATATACATCCATACATACATATACATAACACATTTACACACACATTATACATCACTTAGAAATTGTACAAATTGCATACAAATAGACTCCCTCCATTTAGTTAATGCATTACTCATTTTAGGAATCATGCATCATGCATTAAAATCTTTTGCCAAATCCCTTGAGTATTGAAAAGTTGCCTATGAGAGTGATTTGACTTACCTTTAGTTGGGTTTGTGGATTGAAAGTTCCTAAGAGGTGCAAAGTTTTGAAGTGTTATCCCTTGCCTATATCTTCTTAGCCAAAAAGCCACCCAACTAGTCATTTGGAGATGGAAGTGTTTAGAGGGAGTTATTGGATATAAGGTAGTCAAATGATGTCTCACCAATCCTAGAACAAATTTTCTAAACCTTTCAAGGCGAAATACCAGCTTATACTTGAAAAGAGAAATGATTAGGCATTCTTTGATTTAAACCCTCTCATTTTAAACCTTTGGCCTTTTTCCTAATTAAAATTAACCCTTGCAAACCCCTTTGAACCTTTTTATTCCTAATTTTTCTTGAAACCCTTATTGCTACCTAGCCAATGAACCAAACACTCCAACCCTTTTTCATGAGAATAATATTGAATATTAGGTACACTTTCTAAAAATAATAGAAATAAAAATAAAAAAAGAAGAAGAAAAAATATACAATAAAAGGGAGAAGAAGTGCTTGTCATCTTGTAAAAGTGCTAGTATATGTGCTTTTCACTATTGCCATTCAAAATGAAAGAAATCCACCCAAAGTATTAAAAGAAATGAGTTTGGGGGTGGCAAATTTTAGGGACAATCATCAAAAGAAAATACAAAATGCAAGTTTAAAAAATCAAATGTCCCTCATTTTTATGTGTTTTGTAAACTATGCTAGCACTTGACAATTCTCATTGTGTATTTCTCTCCTCCACTTATATATATATATAAAAAAAAAGAAGAGAAAAAGAAAAAAAAATGTAATAAAATAAAAAGGTGTACCTTATGTTGTCAAAATTGAAAATATTCTCATGCTTTGAACCCTTTTTACCCATTTTTCTTCTTAGCCTCATTTTGAACCCCATGGCCCCATTACATCCCTAAAAAGACCTTTGATCTCTTGATAGTACTTGCTACATTAGTGGAGATGGGAGTAGGGAATTTGCCTATGGGATTGGAAAATTATTCATTCATTCATTCAATTCTATCATTCCATGTTGAGATACTTTGGTTATTGATTGTCCTAGAATTCCTTTTGAGCATGACTATCTCTTTTGATTTGTTGGTTTGGGGATTTTGAATGATAATTGACTTGATTGCTAAGCGGTGAAAGCTTGGATAAGCATTAAATTCTTTGCATTTTGAAGGATGGGTATATGGATTGTTGGTATGGCTAAAGGTGTGTTTAGTTACTTTAATAGGTAATTTTCATAGCTCTTTGGATAAGGCACCCCTAAAAATTTTTGCATTACATTTTAAAGTTTGCTTGAGGACAAGCAAAAGCTTGAGTTTGGGGGTATTTGATGCATACATTTTGCATAGTCATTTAGGTCTAATTTTATAACCATTTTTATTTGATTATTAGTCATTTTTAGCTAATTTCATTAGTTAATTAGTTAGTTTTTCATAATTATCAATTTTGCATTAATTTGTAATTTTTACTTTGTTTTGTAGGGAAAATGGTGTTTTTGAAGGACTGAAGAGAATTTTGCCATTGAGGAGTGTCTTCTACAGCCAAAGATGTCAAAAATAGGTTTTCAAGCTGAAATATGCATTGACCAAACTGTGCATAACTTGCCGCATAAGCTATGCAGATCTGCATAAGGAGAAAGATCACTGTTCCAGAACCAGCCGAAATGTGCATAAGGAGACTGCATAGCTTATGCACATTCTCGCCTCCCTTATGCACCTTCACGGAATTGTGCATAACCTATGCACCAAGTCATGCAGTTTCACATAAGTGACTCAGAATCAGCCGAAAACTGCATAAGGGACTGCATAACTTATGCAGTCCACTTATGCAGTCCCATAAAGAGTTCATTAATGAGCTGGCAGGAGATTCCCTCAAATAATTCCTCCTAGAACATACCATTTTAGGGCTCCATGTCAGAAAAATGCTATAAATAGTCTCATTATCCCATTTTAGAGGAGAGACAAGGAAGCAGAAAAGAAAAGGAGGGGCTGAGCAGAATTTGAGGAGTCACTTTCACCTTCCACACCATTTTCAACCAAGATTTGCAGATTTCTTTCTTTCCTTACATTTTTCTACATTTCTAGTGTTTAATTTCTTATTTCTTAGCCTAGATTAAAGCTTTATTTCCATTTAAACTCAATATATCTTGTAAGCATTATGGATAGTGAGTAGTTTACTTTTGATTCTGGAGTAAGGGTTGAAATATTTGAGATATTTTGTGGATTTTGATTGGGTAATCCATATTTTGTGGTCTTAATGAGTTTTATTCATTTCTTGTATGCTTAATGACATGCTTAGTGTAGGATCCCATTAAGTGATGTTCTTAATCCATGGTTGAAGCACCGAAAGGAGAAGGCCTTGTGATAGATAATCAAGAAATTGGACTTAATTAACTTAGACCTAGAAATAGGCTAAGGATTAAGAGGATTCACAGATTAATTAAAGAACTTAATGGGTCTTAATTAATTCTAACTCCACGAAAGTAGGATTAGTTTGATTAAGGCACTCTTTGTCTCACTCGAAAGGGAATTCAAAGGATTTAAGAATTAATCTCCTTAAAACCCATAAGTTTCATAAGATTGGATAACCAATTTAAAATCCCAAAATAGCTCGAATATGAAATCCCGAACTCCAGAATCGCCTTTTTACCATTGTTAATTTCTAATCGAATTTAATTACTTGCCATTTTGAATATTGCCATACCTGAACTTACTTATTTCAATTTGATGCAATTTTAGTTTAATGCAATACATTGTTGAATAGAATATTGATTTTGCACATATAGATTTCACGCTCCATTACCCATCAATTCATTACTTTAATTTCATAAATACTTCGATTTAGTCAACTTTTATATCAAAAATTCAATCATTAACACGACTCCTCGTGGGATCGATATCTTTTCTATACTACTTGTACGACCCGTGCACTTGCGGTAGGGACGCATCAAATTTCTCTAAGTACAATCAAATCTATCCTAGAACTTTCCTTAGAAACATTTATATTCAGCTCTTTAAACAAAGCAGTCAAGAGATGTGCATAAGGCAATTTTCCAATCCCATAAGCTTTACACATATTCTTGAAAATCAAATAAGCCAAATTCATCATTACTTTGTTAACAATGTGCCACATGATGCACATATCCAGGTAACTCAAATAGCTATAGCTGCCAGACTTAGGACAAAAAATGTAGTTCACCATACTGTGAATGAGTTTATGTTGAAAAGCTTTTGTGCTAGTGGACTTTTCATTTGTGACAGTGTTGGCAGGGAAGACTTCATTTTCAAACTCAGCCAAGTTAAAGCCTGGAACCCTAGCAACATCTCTATGAGTGAAGATTTTATTTCCATCATTAGGCAATTTCAAAGCTTTAGCAATCATCTCAACAGAAACAACATATGCACTATCATTCAAAACAACTTCAAATTTGTCTTCGTCATCAACTGTTCTTAGAGTTCTATAAAAGTCTTGAACCAGTCTAGGGTAATACGCATTTGTACACTCACAAACAGTCATCCATTCTTGAAACTCAAAAAGTTCTTTGAATTGAAAATTTACCTGACCAAAGTAATCCCATTTGATGAATTTACAATCAAGCAGCGCTTTATCAACAGAACCCGAAGATTGGGCAGCACCCTTTTTGCGTTGGGTATCAATCCCGCGCATTTTTCTCCTCTTTTTCTTTTCTGGTGCCGATACAGCGGGTTCGACAACCTTAGATGGGTCGGAGGATGCACTAGTTGATTCAGGTTCAGGTGAGTTCTTCTTTTCTTTCAATTTCTTCCGTAATGCGGCGACAGGGAGATGACGAAACAGCAGCAGCAGCAGGGGTTTTGCATTTAGTGCGAGCCATCGATGGGAAATGAAGACTAAAAAGAATGGTGAAATCTAAAAATGGCTTTTCGGTGCAGTGATGAATGAAGGAGAGATGAGAGAGATAAGCAGTCTGATGAAAATGGGTTAGATTTGCCAAAAAAAAAAAATATTTGGAAGTGTAATGCCTTAAGCCAATGCAGAGGAGAGAGGAAAAATGGGTGACGGTTTTCGTGTAGCAAAGGTTTAAGTTTCTTGAGTCCCGCGCTTTTCCATTCTAGTGTACTTTATCTGAACCTTTTTTTTTGTTATTTCAAATATGTCTATCTATCTTTATATGCACATATATATATTTCTATATGTCTGACACAGCACTGAGAATGTCATACCAAATGTGAATAGATAAGTGCAATGTTTGAAGTGCAGAGAGTTTCAAGCACAATCACTTTTTGGTTTGAAATTTGAACAGTACACTATATAGTAAACTGATTTTAGTCACGCAACATTAGCATACAACTTAGTAAACTAATATCCTGAGTACACAAACAAGTTAGCTAATGTTCTTTAGAGTTTTCTCAGCAAATTTATATCACAGCAAATTACTCACACATTGGATAAAATGCAAATATATTAAATTACTATGACTTAAATTTCAAGCAAGTGGTTCACTCATGCCAATTTCCCTTCTAATTTTACAAAAGGTTTCCTCATTAAGTGGTTTTGTAAAAATATCAGCAAGTTGATTTTCAGAGGCAACAAATTCTATTTTGATATTTCCATTTTGAACATGATCTCTAATGAAATGATGTCTGATCTCAATATGTTTTATTCTTGAATGTTGGACTGGATTTTTGATCAAGTTTATGGCACTTGTGTTATCACACCTAATTGGAACAAGATTATATTTTAAACCAAAATCTTCCAATTGTTGTTTCATCCATAAAATTTGAGCAACACAACTACCAGCAGCTATATATTATGCCTCAGCTGTAGATAAAGCTACTGAAGTTTGTTTCTTACTGTGCCAAGAAACTAGTGCAAGACCAAGAAATTGACAAGTACCTGAAGTGCTTTTTCTATCCAATCTACTTCCAGCAAAATCGGAATCACTATAACCAACAAGATTAAATGATTCACATTTTGGATACCATAAACCAATTGAGTATGTGCCAATGAGATATCTAAAGATCCTTTTAACTGCACTTAGATGGGATTCTTTTGGACATGATTGAAATCTTGCACACAAGCAAACACTAAAGTGTATGTCTTGTCTAGATGCAGTAAGGTACAAAAGAGAGCCAATCATACCTCTATAAAGCTTGGTATCTACTTCTTTACCTTTTTCATCGTTGTCCATTTTAATTGTTGAACTCATAGGAGTGCCTATGCTCTTCAAATCTCCCATTTTAAATTTCTTCAACATATCCTTGATATACTTTGATTGATTTATGAAGATGCCATCTTTCATTTGCTTAATTTGAAGTCCAAGGAAGAATGTGAGCTCACCCATCATGCTCATTTCAAATTCATTCTGCATAATCTTAGAAAATTTCTTGCAAAGAGATTCGTTAGTAGCACCAAAAATTATATCATCAACATAAATTTGCACAATGAGCACATCATTATGATGCTTCTTAACAAAAAGTGTTGTGTCCACTTTGCCTCTTTGGAAATCATTTTGTAAAAGGAATTTACTAAGCCTTTCATACCATGCTCTAGGAGCTTGTTTTAAACCATATAAAGTTTTAGTAAGTTTATAAACATGATTTGGATGCTCATGATTTTCAAAGGCTGGAGATTGTGCAACATACACTTCCTCATCAATATAACCATTTAAAAATGCACTCTTGACATCCATTTGATAAAGCATAAAGTCCTTGTAATATGCAAAGTCACACAACATTCTAATAGCTTCAATTCTAGCAACCGGAGCAAAGGTTTCATCAAAATCAATCCCTTATTTTTGGTTGTAGCCTTGAGCCACTAGTCTAGCTTTGTTTCTAACAACATTGCCTTTTTCATCCATTTTGTTTCTAAAAATCCATTTAGTATCAATAATTGAATGATCTTTTGGTTTAGGAACTAAATTCCAAACTTTATTTCTCTCAAATTGATTTAGTTCTTCTTGCATGGCAAGAATCCAACTTTCATCATTTTGAGCATCTTCAAAACATTTAGGTTCAATTTGTGAAACAAAAGCAACATTACCAAAATATCTTCTCAATTGTGCTCTAGTCATCATCCTCTGAGATGGATCATCAATAATGTCTTCTTGAGGATGATTTCTATGGAATCTCCATTCTTTAGGTAAATCTTCATGTTGGGGCTCATTCACTTGTAATTCTTCCAAATTCGACATTTCTTCATTGATTTGATCATTATTGGCATCATGGACATCTATTGCGGTATCTCCTTGAGTTTCTTTATCTTTGTCATCAATTTATTCCATTTCTTGACTTGATATTATATTTTCTTTTCCAAATACCTGCTCATTATTATCATCATAAACATTTTTCCTTCTAATAGAAGGGTTAGCCTCATCAAACAAAATATGAATAGTTTCCTCAATAACTAAGGTTCTTCTATTGAACACTCTATAGGCTTTACTCTTTGTTGAATATCCAATAAAGATTCCTTCATCAGATTTAACATCAAACTTCTTTAAGTTATCCTTCTTGTTATTTAAAATATAACACTTACAACCAAATGCCTTGAAATATGAGATATTTGGTTTTCTTCCTTTCCACAGCTCATAGGGGGTCTTTTTCAAAATTGGTCTAATCAAAATTCTATTCAACACATAGCAAGATGTATTAACAGCTTCAGCCCAAAAGTACTTTGGCAAATTATTTTCATTCAACATAGTTCTAGTCATTTCTTGCAAAGTCCTATTTTTCCTTTCTACTACCCCATTTTGTTGTGGTGTTCTAGGAGCTGAAAAATTATGATTGATTCCATATTTATCACAATATTTCTCAAATAAATGATTTTCAAATTCAGTTCCATGGTCGCTTCTTATAGATGTGATGCAAAAACCTTTTTCATTTTGAACCATTTTACTAAAAGAGGTGAATTTTTCAAAAGTCTCATCCTTGTGAGCAAGGAAGAATGTCCATGTATATCTTGAATAGTCATCAACAATAACTAAAACATATGACTTCCCACTAAGACTAGTAGGAGATACGGGTCCAAATAAATCAAGATGAAGCAATTCTAATGGCCTAGTGGTAGACACAATATTTTTAGATTTAAAAGATGCTCTAGTATACTTTCCTAGTGCACATGCTCTACATTGAAATTCATTTTCATAATGAATCTTAGGAAGACCATTAACAAGTTCTTTCTTAGACAATTTTGAGAGTGTATGCATCCTTGCATGACCCAGTCTTCTATGCCACAAATAACTAGAGTTATCAAAAGATACTAGACATGTACCATGATTAGTTTCAAAATTATTCATGTCAAGCAAGTAAACATTATTGGATCTATTGGCAATGAACAATGTGTCATTATCTATGTTATTGATTGTACATAGAGAAGAAGTAAACTTTACCTCAAAACCTTTATCACAAAGTTGGCTTACACTTAGCAAGTTGTATTTCAATCCTTCAACAAGCGACACATATTCAATACAATGTTTGGTTCCAATTGTGCCATTTCCAGTTATTTTTCCTTTTCCTTTATCTCCAAATTTTACATGTCCTCCATCTTCCATTGTGATTTTTGAAAACTTGTCCTTTTCACCGGTTATGTGCTTTGAACAACCATTATCTATATACCATTTTTTACTTTCCTTCATCCCTTTGAAACATACCTGAAATTTAATCATTGAGCTTTAGGTACCCAAGCAACTTTGGGTCCTTGGGGTTTAGTGACCTTAGGTAAGGTTCCCTTTGGCACCCATACCTTCTTTACCTTATGAAGATCCTTCCTAAGTGCACAAGAACTAATCATATGACCTCTTTTATTGCAATAATAACATTTGATATTGGGCAAGAAGGATGTAGATGCTTTAATGAAATGATTCTTATATTTACCATAGTTCATGAAACCATCAAAACCAATTCCATATTTTTCATTTGAAATTCTTTAGTTTCCAATAAGTACATCTAGAGTTTCTTTTCCTTTTGTAAATTTTGCCAAATCATTTGTCAAAGATACTATCTTAGCTTCAGAAACTTTATTTTTCTCAATGAGCATTTCACAAGTTTCTTTTGAGATTTTCAACTCTAAATCTAGTTCTTTAAACAAAGCAATTTGTCCTTTGTAAAATTCATTTTCTTTATACACATTGGACATGACAATATTTTGTGATCTCAATTATTCAATTTCTAAATTCATTTTAGTGCACTTTCTCTTGTAATTTCTATACTCATCATATACTTTAGCAAATGCAAGCTCAAGTTCTTCTACATTAGGAGATTCATAAGAGTTACCTCATTGTCACTTTCTTCTTCCTTTTGTGAACTCTCAAATTTCTCTTCAAATGCCATCATACAAAGGTGAGCAGTCTCCTTGTCACTTGATTCATCATTTGAAGATTCTTCACTGTTGCTCCATACTACTTTCATAGCTTTTTTGCTCCTATCTTCTTTTCCTTTCTTCTTTTTGAGTAATGGACATTTGGGCTTGATATGTCCAGGTTTGTGACACTCATAACATACAACTTCTTCTTTTGATTCCCTGAAATGTTTATCCTTGGGAGTATATTTTTTCAAGAATTTCTTGTATTTGCTTCCTCCCTTCTTGAAAGCTCTTTTGAATTTTCTTGTAAGCATAGCCATTTCATCATCATCATCACTTGAAGCACTTGAGTTGTCACTTGAGTCAGCTTTGAATGCAACTCCTTTCTTCTTATCTTCATCTTTGTTTGACTTGAGAGCAATGCTTTTCTTCTTCTTTTGCTCATTTTCAACTTCATCTTTCTTATATACCATCTCATGTGCAATGAAAGATCCAATGAGTTCATCATAAGTGAATGTTTTAAAATCCTTGGTATCTTGGATAACTGTTGTCTTTGCTTCCCAAGATTTTGGAAGTGATCTAAGAATTTTCTTCACAAGTTTGGCTTCCTCAAATTTTTTACCAAGTGCTTTGAGAAGATTTACAAGATCGGTAAACCTTGTACTCATATCCGCAATTGATTCTCCTGGCCTCATTTCAAATAGCTCATAATCTCGGATAAGAAGGTTTGCTTTGGACTCTTTAACGACATCAGTTCCTTCATAAGTGACTTCAAGCTTATCCCAAATTTCCTTAACAGATTGACATCCTGAAATACGATTGTATTCATTAAGGTCAAGTGAGCAATGCAAAATATTAATAGCTTTAGCATTTATAGAAATTTTCTTCCAATCATTGTCATCATATTCATCTTCATGTTTTGGAACTTTTGTAGTTCCTGGACCATTCTTTTGAGGAATATATGGACCATTTTTAATAATTCTCCATGCATCAATATCTACAGATTATATGAAATTTCTCATTCTTACTTTCCAAAATGAATAATTAGTGTCATTGAAGAGTGGTGGTCTAGTGATTGAGTAGCCTTCAGCTAGTGGTGCGGGTATACCGGCAGTATTGCTAGATGAACCAGCCATTATGGATCACTCTAAGGTTGTAACACCCTAAGCAAGAGAGACAGGCTCTGATACCAATTTGTTGTCCCAAAATAGTCCAAAAGGGGGGTGAATTGGACTTTAACAATTTTTCGGCCCTTGCTTGTAGCCTAATGAAAAATTGTGGCTTTGTTCAACTAGGTGCTCCTTAATATATAATGACAGTGAAGTGTATTTCAATAAAGTGTCTCTAAATTGCAATTCGAGCTTTAATCAATATTTATAGCAATTTTTAACATAACATGCATCACAAAATATTCAACTAGTGTCTCATCATACTCATAAATTCTCAAATATACCAACTCAATCTATTCATTTAACATTCAATGTTATGTATAAAAATTAAACTGCACAAAAGTAAAGAGGTTAAGGTTAGAGAGATCAAACACAATAATTTTTATAGTGGTTCGGCTTAACTAGCCTACATCCACTTTCTCAAAGAACCCTCTTTGAGTCTTCTCTCTACTATGTGCTCTTTTAAAGGCAAGAGACTAAAAGCCTTTTACACTTTTTTAACACCAAGCTTTTACCAAGGCAGCTTGAACCTTTGACAAGTGCTATCTCAAGCACTTACTCTCTCTCAAGCTTCAATAGGTGCTTATACAACCTCTCTTAAATGCAACTTAATGTTTTAACACTCACTCTTACTCAATACAAATCAAACTATAAAGAAGAGATGAGTTGATTTGCCAATGGTAGCTCAAAGACTTTAAAGCTCTTGAATGAAAGTAATAAATGAAAAATCAAAGTTGGAGTTCAAATGTAAGCTTTCATCAAGTGTAAAATGAAGTAAAGAAGGTGTATTTATAGTCCCAAATCATTTTAGACCGTTTGAAACCTTTCTGGAACGTTATACACACTGCTCAAGACAAAATGGCTGTTATTTTGTCTTTTTTGTGTGAAGTTGAGCAGCTCTAATCATTTAGCAAACTAATGAAATTTTGGCAACAGCAGTAAACTAATGTTTTAGCAAACACATTAGCAAACTAATATTTTAGCAAAGCAGTTAGCAAACTAAGTCAACAGCTGCATGTCTCAACTTGTAATATTAAAAAGAATGATTTAGACCTTAAGAGAAAAATAAGTTCCAATAGCAATATCCAAGGTCATGATGAGAAAAAAAAAAATAATTAGAAAATAAAGTTTCATTTTTGAGCTTCATTCGACTAAACTCTCATCTATTCTTTTCACATAAGTCTTAAGACTCAATTTCTAATTTTATGACTTTCATACTTTTACTTTGAGTCTTGACTTTCATAATCTTGGTCTTTCTAATCTTGGATTTGTCTTGAAATGCCTTTGAGTATTATTTCTCTTTAGGTGCAACTTCAAAGATTCTTTATGAATAAGAAAAGAAATCTACACATCACTTTAAAGTTGGGTTAGATAGATTCTGTTTGAGTTTTGTTATCATCAAAATCAATGCTCATTTTGAGCTACACAGAGTCAACAAAATGTGTGAAAATTTATATATTTAATAGGTAAATTTTGTTATATTATTTAATTTTTAAATATATATTATAATTTTTTTAAAAAATTAAATATTAAGAAAAAATTAATTTATTTTTTTAAATAATAAAATTTATTACTTTAATTATATTAATTATTTTTTTTAAATTATTTAAAAATATAAGTAGCCCTATTGCATATATGCATTCATGTATTATTTGACATTAATCTATTGAATATGTGGATTATTTTTTCTATTAAATATCTAAACTTATTAAAATTTTAATAATTAAATATAAATTCACCATGTTAACAATGATTTATAAAATTAAGAAAAAATTATTAATATCTTTTTATTTTACTATTTTAATCTAATTTTTTATTAAAAATTGAACAAAAAATTATACTGAAATCCTTATCATACCAAATTAAGATAAAAAAACTAATTATCATAATTATATATATTAATATAAAAAAATACTTTTTGCCTTTATGGTTTTTCTATGAATTTTAAATATATTTTTTTATGAATTTGAATTATGACTTGAGTTGAAAAAGTCTATAACCTTCTTAGCACACACATCCCATTCCGCCGCCTCTTTTCTGCATATCTCCGGTATCTTATCTCCTCGGCGTTCACCGGCATTGGAGCCATCCATATATTTAATGAGTCATGCTAGCAAGCAACCTCTGCACGATACAAATCACTATTATTAGCATACGTTACACCACTTCCTTGTTTTCGAGTATAGGACTCGGATTTTACTTCATTTGGTTGCTCATGGAAGGATTTGATAGCGTTCAGGGTTGAGTCGAGAACCGATTGAGGAAACCATGGTTGATCACTTGAAAGAAACCACAGTTGGTAGCAGCTCCCTTGACTTGGCTAAGGATTTGTGGTCTGTGGTCGTTGGAGTTTGTTAAATTCCCGGTAAAATTACATTTTAATTTATTTTAATTTATTTTAATTTATCTTAATTTTACACATCAAAATGATTAAACAATTTAATATGCAATTCAACCATTTATATATACCTAGTTTTGTTCATTCCGGATGTATGGATTGATTCCCAACAGAGTTGATGTTGGATAGGTCGATAATGGTTATGCTAAGAGATGACTGAGATGTGTTTGGCTTGAGATCAGCTAGAGCTTCTGGTGCGTGCGTGAATGAAGATTTTGGGAAATGGAAGTGATGCCAGAATCTGAGAGACCCTTCACACCCATCTTCGATTCATCGAATTTTTTCAATTCTTCCATTCGATCGTAATCTAAAGGAGAAGTTGCAGTAGCCATTTTCTTTAATTTTTGAGTGATCGATGGATGATAGGATGGTTCTGGGCCTTTATTACTAAGCCAAGAGATTGACAGCGTAACAATTACGGATTTGATGTAAAATGGAATAAGCTTCAATTTTATTTATTGGGTATTTATTGAGGGTGATTTAATTTAATTTATTTTTAATTTTTAATCTAATTTAACTCATAAATTTAGATTTATGTTTAAATTAACTTAATTAATAAAAATATTATTTTTTAATATTAAAATATAATATAAAAATAATTTATTTAATATTTTAATTATACAAATTATATAATATAAAAATAATATTTTAATATCATTTTTAAAATATTTAATTATTTTGTTTAAATAATATTAAAAAATGACTTTTGTTAATATTAAAATATTATTTTTATACTGTATAATTAATTAATTAATTTGTTTATATAACAAATAATTTATTTAAATAAATTATTTAATATTTAAATATTTTTTAATATTAAAATATTATTTTTTATATTATATAATTAATTAAATAAAAATATTATTTTTATTATTGAATATTATTAATTGAAATAGTAATAATTTTAATTAATTATATTAAAATATAAAAATATTTTTTTATATTTTCAGTTTAATTAATAATATTGAATAATAAAAATAATATTTTTTATTTTTATTAATTAATTATATAATATAAAAATAATATTTTAATATTTAAAAAAATAATTAAATAATTACATATTTTTATTAATTAGACTAATTTGAGCATAAATCAAAATTTATAGATTAAATTAAATTAAAAATTAAAAATAAGTTAAATTAAACCTCACCAACAAGTATAAGAGACAAATTAAACCTTATTCCGATATTCTCAATTTAATTCAATTTCATAGATAGAGATCAGTCTTATATCTAAAATCCTATGCATCGTTTGTTTTAAGAAAAATAATTTATATATAATATATATTTTTTTATTATTTAATTATAATATTAAATTAATAATATATATTTATATTATATATATATAAATATTTTAATAAAATTATCAAAATTTATAAAATAATATCATCTTTTGAAAATAAAAAATTATTATATATATATATATATATATATATATATATATATATATATAAATTAATTGAATTTTTTTTTCAAAGCATAAATTAATTGACTTAAATATTTCATTTTGAATCATATTAATAAATTCTATATACAAACCTATGCAATACCTGGGCATATAATATTATATATTAATATTATGGGTAACTTTAAGAATTCAAATAATTAAACAAAAATTCATATATCACTCATTCATGGTATGCAATAATTAAACATTTATAAATTAAACACTACAAATAAAAAAAAAGTGATATACAATAAATATAATTAATATAATTATATTCTCAATGTCATAATTAATAAGTATATAAAATATAGAAAAATTAAAAAATTAAAAATATCTAAAAAAGATAAATAAAAATACCAAACAAAAATAGAATTACATTCTATTTACTTTATATATATATATATATATATATATATATATATATATATATATATATATATATATATATATATATATATTATTTAAATTTATATATACACACTACATGCAAGTCTTTTTTTATTTTTATAAAAAAATGTCATTCAATCAATAATTTAATTATAATATATAAATGCAATATTTTAAATTATATATAATAGTATAAAACAAAATGAATTTTTAAATATTATATAAATTTTGTTTTCTATTTTTTTTTTAATTATTACAATATTTACACTTTTTTAATAGAGTTATCTACCATAATTGATAAACTCTTTTTCATGGATTTCTTTTAACAACTCTGGGTTTTTTTCCCCTTCTCGTGAATATTACAACTTTTCAATTTTCTACATCCACCAACCACCAATGCAAATTCATCATTTGGATGTTGACATTTCACTATCTCTGTTGTATGTAATTGACTGAAATAAAACCCACTTCCTTGTCACACTGAAATGCTTTCATATTAAATGTATGAGAAATTTTTACAAATATCAGGTCCTGTTTTTTTTCCCTTAGTGAATTTTTTTTTTTTTGGCTATTTTCGATGAGTTTTTTGACGGTGGATGGTTAACTTCTTTTAGTTAGAAAATTTTAAATTTTCAAATATAAATAATAATTTTCCAAATCTATTAGTACAGTTTGCTCTCGACATTTGGTGGTTTAAATTATTTTGTGAGCTAAGGTAGAAATTTTTTGAAAGGATAATTTTGTAATAGTTTTTTTAATTATCCAAAAATGAAAAAGAAACAATTATTACTCAAATAATTATTCTCATTTGCTCGTATCATTTTCAAAAGAAATTTTTAATAATTTATATTTATACTTTTTATTATAAAAAAATTATGTTGTACTTATTATTATTATTAAAGAATTGTGAAAATTTCTATTAAAATAAAATTTAACTATAAACACCTCTTTCTTTTCCATTAGCATAACTCAGCTTTCATTATTGGATGTTACAAGTCCTAAAATTACTAGACATAGAGTAAAGCCACAACATGAGGATGCTCGTTCATTTAATTTTTATAATTGAAATTAAATTCATTGTTTATTTTTCTTAAATATTGAGTATAGGAATATCTTTTTCACTTATCAAAATTTCAATTAGAAAAATTAAATGAAAATCTTAAAACAAGAAAAACACTAAGCAAGAGAAAAAATAAAAATAAAAACCACAAATTAGAAAATGATTTTTTATTATTATTTAAGACAATATATTTGAGCATATTTATCATTAAATTCGCTATCATAGACGTATTCTTCTTAATCATACATTATTTTTTTTTAATTGCAATTATATGTCAAAGGTATTTTATTGTTACAATAAATATTTAAAAGAAAATAATTAATATTCATTTAAAAATAAAAAATTACTTTAATTTTGATAATTATATAATCATTCAAAATTTTAATAAAAATTTAAATTGTATTTAACATAATTAATTAAGAATTTATCATTAACAAAGGTTTTAGCATGATTTTAAAAATGTAAAATATAAAATAAATATTAAATTATATTATATTAATTAGATGCACACTCAAAAGGACTAATTGAGGTTTGAATTCAAAATTCTGTAAATTTTAGTACCATTGAGTTCAAGCACATTAAATAAATTATATTAATTTTATTATCTTCTCTCTGTACCTCTTGTTTGATCAAATCTGCCCCTTCCATTCTTTATATAAACTCTCCTTCTTGTCCACAAGAAGTACGGAGAGAGAGACACAGAGAGAATTAACAACAATGGAAGACAATGATGCATGTATCCATGGCTGCCCTCATTGCCAGCATACGCCGTCATTTTACTACTTCTCTACCTGTTCTTCTCCTCCCCAACATATCCCAAACTGTTCTTTTTTCCATGATCATGATGTCCTTACATTCCCTTGTTCTTCTACATGCCAACATAAATGCCCATCACCACGGCCACCTGTTAAAGCCGAAGAGATCACACCACCCCTCAAGGTACGGCGGACCAAAGAAGATATAATTAAGGAGACTACAAAAGAATATCGAGAAAAACAGCCTACGGTGCAGTCCAGGCTCCCTGAAATAGACGAGGAAGATCCATGTTGGAGTAATTTTTCTCTCTCATTCATACCTAATCAAATAGTTTCTCTATGTTCTATAATAAAATGAAGACGCAGGTTATATATGCAGCATTATTAATTACAGTGTAGAATAGCAATGAATTGAGTATTTGTTAGTATCTGGCCTAATTGAATCTTAATAGAATAAATTTCAATAATATATAATCGGGTTCAGAATAAGTTTGAATTTTATCCGCTTAATATAAGAGTTGCCGAAGTTATATCAAATTAATTACATGACTTATTGACATGTTTAATATAAATAAGAAAACCATTAAATTTTGTTTTTCAATTGATTATTTGTTCTTTAAAAGTGTGTCTCATATTAGTTATTTATTGGATAATGTAGATATATCATAACAATTAACACTCATGATAATCTGATCACAATACTATCATCAACATCTTTTAAACTTTATTTGGACAGTCCTATTGTATCAAATATCAATGCAATTTAATGGTGGTGGGAAAGAAAATGAATAAATAAAAATATTTTATTTGACCAAATATCTAATTATATTGATATATTATAGGTAAGAGTGTGTGTGATTCTTAGAGTCCTTAATCAAATTAAAAAACTGTATCAAACTAAACTTATTTTACTATTTTGATTTGGTTATGAAATCATCTTATGATTTTTATTATGATAATTTAGGTATGATTTTTCATGTAAATAATTGCATAAAATTGTTTCAATACCAAAACATGAAATGAAACCATTTTAAACCAAAAAAAAATTAAAAAAAAATTGTAATTATTTTTAAAAATAGGGATAAATTATGAAAACAAAAAAAAAATATTGACAAAATTGAAAAAAAGTGAAAATATTTGACATTTTTTTACCTTAAGCACGGAAAATGGCTCATATGAATGCAGGTGATCTAAGTCTTTATATCACAGCACTTCAGCATAGCCTAGTGATAACTTGGACTTCTATGATCAGTCCCTACATGCTAGCGGCGGTGATGGGTGGTGGAAATGTAAGAAAGTAATGATGTCTTGAAATTACTTAATTAATTAATTAATTACTTATTTCTCTTTGTCTTTGATTTTAAAAATTAATCAGGTGGGGAAGGCCGAGGCAATCCAGAGTTCGCTCTTTACAGCGGCCATAAGCACAATCTTGCAGTATAAATGGGGTTCTCAGCTTCCTGTGATGATGAAAACATCCGACGCCTTCATAAGCACTGCCATCTCCATTGCTATATCAACTAACAATAAATATAGTGCCACACTTCTTCCACGTCAGGTTAGTTAATTGCCTCATTTCGTCAATGCTTGCTATCTATATCCTATACTCTCTTAAGTTTAAATTGTCAATAATTTGATTAAAATTGAGCAATGTTGAAATCAACACATCCCAACTAACCAGTTCACTATATATATATATATATAAAATCCTAAATAGTAAACATGGATCCATTGCTTGTAGGGCAATGAATTCAGAATTTTCAAACAAATTCATGCACATTCATGTTTCAAAATAGTTATCGAAAACCCTAAAGCATTCTACTCACTATCTATCAAATTTCACAACAAAATCAAGGAAGAAAAATGGCAATAGGCCTATTCAGGGTTAATAGAAAAAGCAGTCAGAAAGAGTGAGAGAGAGAGAGAGATGTACTATGTGAAGCTCAACTTCTGGTGAGAAGTAAAAAGTGATTGAGGTTCAATCGTAGTCACCTCAAGCTCATTAGGTTCAAGTGATTGAGGTGAAATTACTGAATCGCAATCAAGAGATAGAAAACAGTGAGGAACGCAGAAATTTAATCGTAGGAGGGATCAATTAAAATATATAATTTATTGATCATTTCTTTAGGTATTGATTGAATAGATTGCTTAATTATTGATAACGATAATTATGCAATGATTAAGAATTGTTATATAGCTATAAATATAGTGACAAAATTAAATATTTTAACTTTTTAAATAAAATTAACTTGCTAAAAATTAAATGGAATTGATATAAATTCAAAAATACAATGAATGTTAATATTATGAATTACTAAACATAGTGGTATAAAATTAAAAAGTTTGTACAATTTATCTTAAATCTAAAATTTTCAAAACAATCAAGAATAACAAATTCAATTAAAATTATAAATTAAATAAAATAAATGACATGGTTCACTACAACAAAAGTTAGAATTAGCAGCAAAAAATTTTGCAGCGACATTAATTTTATTACTATAAAGTTAACATATAGCATCAACATGAATAATTATTGTTAATGGTATATAAAAAAGATATAACAATAATTATTATTCATTATTATTATCATTAATAAACTTTTAGTAGTAATAATTATTACTGTCGATAACTTTTTTTTACAACAACCATAATTTTATTGTAAAATACCTACAGTCATAATTTTTTAGCAGCAACATGCAGCAATTCATATATTACTGCAAAAAGTATAAAATTTGCTGTCATAAGTTTGTGTCATAAGTTTGTGACAATAATATAAGAATTGTTGCATGTTATTGTCAAAAAATTATAATTATAAGTATTTTATAATAAAATTATGATTGCTGCAAAAAAAAAAAATATTGGCAGCAATAATTGTTGCTATCAAAACTTCATCAATGATAATAACAATGAATAACAATTGCTACTAAATCTTTTTTATGTACCATTAGCAGCAACTGTTCATATTGCTGCTGTACATTAATTTTATAGTAGTAAAATTAATGTTATTGCAAAATTTTTGCTACTAATTCTAATATTTATTGTAGCGGTTGCAACTTCTAATATTATGAAAAAAAAAATTTTTCTAATCAAAGTATGAAAAGATTTTAATAAAATACAGATTCCAACAATAATAATGAGATTATGAAAAGAAAATTACTAAAATTTTAAATTAATAAAAAAAAATAATGAGAAACTATGTTAGACTTCATTTTGATAACTTTTAACACTTGAGCAGTCTAGTTCCCCCAAAAAAAATGATAGGAGTAATAAAAAATATTACTTATTTACAAAGTTACCATTATACCATCTAAAAACCTTAAATTTTCAAGAGGTCTAATGCTTCCCCATCTAATGTTTGTCTATCCTTGGATAGAAGGGGAAAGGGAAAGATAGGTAGGGGGTAAAATTAGGGTTTTCAAAATAAAAAGAGGGCGAAGGTTAGAGGCGATAAGAATGGCAATGGGTGGGTCGAAAGTAGGGATCGTTTCTTTTGCCCCTGCTCCACAGTAGATCGGGATCAGGGTCAGGGTCAGGGTAGGAACTTTCTCACTAGAAAGTAGAGCAGGGCTCTTGCAACAATTTTATTTTTATTTCAATTTGTCATTATGAAATATAAATTTATTTATGAAAAAAATTATAAATTAAAAATATAAATTTAAATATAATCTTAATATTATACATATATTTTTTATTAAAATTATAATATTTAAATATATAATAAATACATAAAAGTAAATTATTTTTAATAATAATAATAATATTATTATTATTATTATCACCGGGTGGGTTACAGGGATTAGGATGGGAATACCTTCTTTCCATTACTGCACGCACAATATACTCGAATTTGAGATAAATCGAATCGAATTCAAGAAAATTTGTTATTTTTAAAAGGTTATTTTTTTTTTTTTTTTTTTTTTTTTTTTCAGTTGCTAAGAGAGGATTGTTGCAAGTTAAATTAAGAAGATGCATAAAATGGTAGGCTTACAAATCCTTCATTAATTCTTTATTTATTTACAATGCATTGATGATAGATCACATCATTAATTCAAAATTTATTATTTATAAATTAATAAAATGATGACAGCTCTATTGTTACTTTTTTTATTATTATTTTTTAAAATTAGTACATAATCGAGATAATGGTATTGATAAGTGTTGGGTGTAACTACAAGTTTTATTGTGCTCTTAAAAAGAGAATTTATATTTATTTTTAAGAGAATGCATTACTGAGAAGGATAATCGCATTCTAAAAAAATTAATCTTATGTAAGCCTTAAAACAGGCATATTAAATACTTTAGTAAATAAAAAAAAACAAATACTGACTAAATATTATTAGTAATACACAAATAAACATAAATATAAAGATCAAGCGTGATAGTTGTTTTATGTTTTCCTATGAATAAAAGGTAAATTATAATTTAATTTTTAAAATTTGATAAAATTTATGATTAATTTATATATTTTTAAAATCAAGAAATTGAATTCTTAAAATTTGACAAAACTTATCACTTACTCTATGCCGTTAGAATTTTATTAAGTTACCGATAATTTTAACAAAAATAATAAAAATGCCTTTAACTTTATTTTCAATCTAAAAATAATTTAGTATCTAATATTTTATTTTCTTAATAATTTAGTCCCTACGATTTTGTTTTATTAATAATTTAGTCCTTTATATTTTTAAAGTGTGGTTCCCATTAAATTAAAAATTTTAAATTTAAATTACTAAAATATGGATTAATTACTTTGAGGTCCTTAAAATTTTGCTTAATTATAAAATTATCCATATATTTTATAAATTGATCTTTAAATATTGTAACTATTTATAAATAAACCCTTATAATTTTGTAAAATTCTATTTATGTTATTATATATATATATATTGTGTATTGTTACTATTATATATAAAAAAATATGACTCTGAATACAAATTGTTATTAAAATAAAATTTTAAAGACTAAATTATTTTTAGATTAAAAATAAAGTTAAAAGTATTTTGATATTTTTTATTAAATTTAATAAAAATTTGACTATAATTTTAATGATATGAACTAACTTATTTAAGAAGCGGCTAGGTTTCCTCAAAGCTCCTTAGGTTTAATATATTTTTTTTCTAAAATAGGTTTTTATTTATTTTTACTTTTTCAGTGGCTGTGCTAACATGGTCTTTTTGTATACTTTTGTGGGTGGCTTTTTACATTAGAGGTTTAAACTATCCATGAGACGCATACAAGGAGCAAGTATTATTGCGTCCTTGCTCCAAATCATCATTGGTTTCTCTGGTGCGGGGGTGCTCTTTGCAAGGTACAATATATATATATATGCGGGGGTGCTCTTTGCAAGGTACAATATATATATATATATATATATATATATATATATATATATATATATATATATATATATATATATAGTATTATCAAAGAAATGCTATAGACACTTTTCTTAAAAAATTTATCATGTGTCATTTTTTATTAATAACTTTTTTTTATATTTTCTTATAATAATTATTATTTATTTTTTTTAATTATCAATATTATTTATAATTTTATCTTAAAATTTACTATTTAAATTATTATTTTATTTAAAATTTAATTTTTAAAAATTAAAACCTTTTGCGATTAAATGCAATATTTAAAAATTATTTATGTTATTATTTTTACAAATTTATTTATACAAAAATATTATTTACCACATGTCACACTCTATAATAATAATAATAATAATAATAATAATAATAATAATAATAATAATAGTTTAAAATAAAAAATAATTTAATAATAACAAAAATAACAATAACAATAATAATAATAATAAAAGGTTAGTGGTAGCCATTAATTTAAAAAAAATTAACCATTAATTTATGATCTCATAATCAACTATCATATAATTTAATTACTTTAAATTATTATATATCTTTAATAAATATTTTTATTATATTGTTATACTTTCTATCATTTTTATTATAAAATCTTTGTCAAAAAATTTAAGAGATAAAAAGTGTAGTCTATATAAAAAATTATAAAAATAAAATATAGAGATTTGACTTATTTATAATTATTATGTATTAATTTTTATATTAATAATTTAATATTCTTTTTATTTCAATTTTCTATGATCAATATATGTATATATATAATAACCATAGGAATATTTCCAAGGAAATGCCACGTGGCACTTTCCCCAAAAAACTTGCCAGGCTTCATTTTTATTAATAACTCTCTTTTATACTCTTTTATAATAATAATAATAATTATTATTTAATTTTTTTATTTATATTTTAATTATCGATATTATTTACAATTCTATCTTAACATTTATGATTTAAATTATTATTTCTTTAAAATTTGATTTTTAAAAAATTAAAACATTTTGTGATTTAATATAATATTTAAAATTACTTATATTATTATTTTTATAAATTTATTTATATAAAAATATTATTTACCATATGTCACCCTCCATAATAATAATAATAATAATAGTTTGTAGTAAAAAATAATTTAACATCAACAATAATAATTATTATTATTATTATGGTAAAAGGTTAGTGATGGCCATTAACTTAAATAAAATTAGCCATTAATTTATAATCTCATAATCAACTATCATATAATTTAATTAACCTTAAATTATTTTATATTTTTGATAAATATTTTGATTATATTGGCATATTTTCTATTATTTTTATTATAAAATCTTTGTTAAAAATTTAAGAGATAAAAAGTGTAGTCTATATAAAAAGTTATAAAAATAAAATATAGAGATTTAACTGATTTATAATTAGTATGTATTAATTTTTATGTTAATAATTTAATAATCTTTTTATTTCATTTTTCAATTATTATTATTGTTATTATTATTATTATTATTATTATGGCTATTGAATTGAAATAACAAAATAAATGAGAAATATTTTACTGTTATAAAAATTAAATTCAAATACTTTTATTACTGTTTTTCAATTACATAATATTTAATTATAAAATTAAACTATTATTTAAATAGTTTTTATTTATTTGTCTACATATAATATGCCATATGAGATATTTAATACATGTTAATCACTATTTTTTCACTGAGTATTTTCATTTCACCTAAGTGCTCTCAAATCTTTTTTTGATTTATTCCATTTCTTTCAAAAGTTATTAATTATTCTATTTCTTTTAAAAGTTATTAGTTCTCATTATCAAAATTTATTCATTTCAATATATTTAATTAATATTTATTTAATTACTGATTTTTTTAATAAATTTCTTATTTAATATTTCTTAAACTTTTTAATATTTTATTTCATTATAACTATATATCAAATGTAATTATAACTAATATTTTGATTATCCAAATTTCATTATCATTAATTTTTAATAGAAATATTTTTCAAATTTTAATTAAATATCTAAATTTTTATGCTTAAATTATCTCTCAACTATATTTTCATATAGAAGCAGAATTTCAAAAATAAAATGCAAATATGATTACATCAAAAATTTAACTACAAGTAAAGATGATTAAAAAAAATAAAGTTATAATATTAAAATTATAAAATTTATCTTTTGAAAAATAGGACATTTTTAATATTTATTATATTAATAAAAAATAATAGCATTTTAAAATTTTAATTTTTATGAAATATATTTATCTTATATTATAAATTTATGTAAAACGATAACCATTTTTGTGAAAGAATTATTTTATAAAAAATATATCAGATTAATAAAAAAATTACACATTATAAAAATTTAAAGATATAATATTGTTAAAGAATAATGTAATAAAATGTTATTTTTAATTAATAATAATATTATACATTTTCATTATTATTAAAATTAAATAATTCAATTCATTATTAGTAATTTAATATATTTATTTAATATATTAATAATAAAAAATTATATTTATATATATTTTAAATAATATTATTTTCTCATTAATGTAATATATTTTCTGTAATCTAGATACATAAATTATGAGATAAAATATAAAAATTTTATAAAATTTAAATTATTTTTGGAATAAAGTAATTTTATTACATTTTAATCGAAGTAATAATAAAAATTACTATTAATATATGTATAAAAAGAATTAAATAGGTATTTTAATTAATTACACCATAAATAAATCTAAAATTTATTATTATAACAGATTAAATTTTTTTTAAATTAAATTAAATAAATAAAAATTTTAGTTGAAAATTAATTTAATGATAATAATTTATCTTATTTAGAATGTAATTAAAAATTAAATTAACAAATAAAATTATAAATTATCCATGCATAGCATGGGCATCATGCAAGTATCTATATAAAATAAAGAGATATTCTCAAGAAAATGATACGTGGCACTTTCTTTGAAAAGTTTATCACGTGTTACTTTTCATAAATACTTTTCTTTATACTAATTATTATTTTGGTTTTTTATTTTTTTTAATTATTATTATTATTTACAATACTACCTTAACATTTATGATTTAAATTATTATTTTTATTAAAATTTAATTTTTAAAAATTAAGACCTTCTGTAATTAAATGCAATATTTAAAAACTATTTATATTATTTTATAAATACTAATTATTATTTAATTTTGTTTATTTCTATTTTAATTTTTATTATTATTTACAATATTACCTTTACATTTATGATTTAAATTATTATTTTTTTAAAATTAGATTTTTAAAAAATTAAGATCTTTTATAATTAAATGTAATATTAAAATTTATTTATATTATTATTTTTATAAATTTATTTATATAAAAATATTATTTGTCATATATTATCCTTAATAATAATAATAATAATAGGTCACTGATAACTGTTGGTTTAAAGAAAATTGACTATTAATTTTTGGTATCATAATCAATCATAAATATTCTCCTCTATACTAATTATTATTTAATTTTTTTATTTCTTTTTTAAGTATCATTGTTATTTATAATATTACCTTAACATTTAATATTTTAATTATTTTGTAATATATAACTACTATTTTAACACATAATAAATGACCATAACAAATAAAAAAATATTTTGCAATTAAAAAATAAAATACAAAATTTTAAAAATCCAATGTGTAGGACATACAATGCTAGGGGCTGATGATTTAGCAATATGCATATAAATAAATTTAAAGTAATAGAATTTAATTGTTAATAAATAAGGTTCTACTTAATTTAACAATATGAAAAATAAAAAGACCTCAAGCCAACACAATTTTACAATAATAGTTATTTTTATAAATATATAAATTTAATTACATATCAACTGCTTATATTTTATTACTCAAAACAAAAAAATTTTAATATATATTAAAAAATGCTAAAAATGATTTCATTAAATCATGGTATATTATGTTGTACTGTAAGATAAATTGTAATATATATGTTATAGTAAATTATTAAATTTTATGATCATATTTAACTTTCATTATTTAGTAATTAATTATGATTATATTTTCATATATAATCTAAGTAATTTTTTTTTATGTATAAACAGAATTCTATTAGTTTAATTAAAATTAAAAAATATATATATATATATATATAACCAAAAAGAAAAGGCTCCACAGAAGTTTCTATTTAAAAAAAGAATTGATTTGAAGAATAAAGTTTTTCTTTTCAGATTGTACAAATTATAAAAAATAATAATAATATTGAAAACAATAGACATTTACATTGAAACAAAAATTTTAAATTTTTGAAAGTTTAAAATTATTTAATTATTTTTGTATATAGAATTTTGTTTTGCATGCTTTGAAATTTATAAAAATAAAATTTTTATTCTCTTTAAATATTAACAAAATATTAGAGTAACTATTATATTATAATAATATAAAAGTAATTATTAGAGATCAAATGCTTAGAATAAATTTTATTTTTAAATTAAAAATTATAATATAATTTCTTATATAGTTAAAATCATTTTAGAATCGAATAATAATGTTAAGATTTTAATTTATATTATTAATATTAGTTAATATTTATAAAGATATTTTTCTCCATTCATACATTCCTCCTCTCATTTGCACATAATGAAACGTGTATCACAAAAAAGTATTGACATTCAATTAAACCTTTAAAAATAAACAAAATCTATTCCAAAGACTTTAAAATTAAGTAAGACTTAATCAAAAGTCTTAGTGATAAATAAAGCAAACACAGCTTTAGTAAAAGAAAATATCTGATAAAGTTGAAAAAAAAAATCTATAGAATATAAATGCTAATCTAAATAGGAATTAATTTTAAAGTCCTAATCTAAATAAGAATAAAGTTTCAACTAACCTAAATTAACTAAGAACACAGATAAAACTTTTTTGGAAAATATAGTCTCTAAATAGAGCCAGGAATCCTTCCAAAATTGGAAAATCACAAGTCTACAGGTATGGTCGCATGCATCATATAGCCAAACTTTGTGTTTTTAGGCTAGCACGTGACTTGGACGTGTACCATTCTATGCATGTGTGATTTGGCTCATTTTCTCTCAAAAACTGTCAAGGATTTAGTGATTTCAACACCAAAACCGTGCCACACTTAGCCAAGTCCCTATTTAAGTCCAAGGGACTAAGTCAGCCTCCACTTTGTTAGCCCAACAAGTAGACTAACAAGAGTGATAAAAGTCACTTAAGGAAGCCAAGCACACAAAAGGAACAAAGGAAGAGAATTTGACAAAAGGGAAAATTGTATTGCTCTTGAAGTAATACTTTACATGGCTTTGTGTAAAAGTTGCAATACATTTGAAAATATGGAATGTGAATGCAAATGACTTGCCTAAGTCCCTATTTATAGGCTTCTCCATCACTTCTGGCCAAGTGATTCCTTATCACCAACCTTTAAAACTTAGTTGTATACTCATTGATTCTTAAGGTTCCTTATGAGCAATTTTGATAAGATTCAAAGAGATATTGCTCATAATCAAGACATAGGAAACTTCCCCTTAACAATTAATGCATTCTCCTCCATGAAGCAATTGGATTGCACCCTTCTTGCCTTCTAGTCTCCTTTAATCGATCCCACCATATGGAAGCCCCTCCTTTCAATCTATATGCCACCAATATCATCTTTCATTCCTCCAGAATTTTTGCATATTCAAAGAAACGATCCACCTTGGTCAACCAATCAAGGAAACCTTCAATATCAAGGTCTCCACTAAAGGTAGGGATATCCATCTTCAATTTGAATTCATCATCTCTCCTATAATTTTGTTGGAGATTTTGGCCAACTCTTCCTTGTCCTTAGCATGAAACGTACCTAAAATCCATCTCCTCTTTGTTATTTGTATCATCCTCTACTACAATTATTCTTCTAGGATTAACAAGAATAGGATCAATTGCAGCTCTACTGGGATTAACCCCTTCAGCTTGAATGAGCTCTTGATTCCTATTTCCACCAATATTCAACTTGGTGTACAATTGCTCTTGAAACTCCTGATATTAGTAGCCCACATCCGTTCCTAATTGCTCCATAGCATTCTGCTATTCTTTGATCATTCTCCAAACAGTGGGCAACCTCTTATCACTGTCATGAGGTTGATTGCTACTAATACTACCAATATTATCTTAATGAAGAAGAAGTCCCTACTCTAATATCACCTAATGCGATGAATAGTGTAGAAAAAAATCGACACACGATCAATCTCTTGAAAATAAATAAGATATAATCCAAGATCTTAAAATTAAACAAGACTTAATTCAAAGTCCAAGGGATAAATAAAGCAAACAAAATTTTATTAAAAGAAAATATCTGATAAAGCTGAATAAAACTTTAAAATACAAGATTACATGAGTATTTATAGAGTTTCAAATACTAATCTAAGTAGAAATTAAGTTTAAAGTTCTAATCTAAATAGGAATAAAGTATTAATTAACTTAAATTAACTAGAAAATAGAGATTTATAAAAATATTAAAAAAAAAGTGATAAAACTATCTAGGAAAATATAGTCTAGATAAAGCTGGAAATCCTTGCAAAACTGGAAAATCGTAGCTCTGTAGGCCTGGTCCCATGCATCACACCGCCATGCTATATGTTCTTAGTAGGGTTGTGCACTGTTCTTGGAGGAACCGAACCGTATCGAACCAAATTTATACATATGTTTTTTAGATGTATTAAATACTTTCAATATATATATATATATTAATTCTTAATTATATTTATATCTTATAGTTAAATATTATATGATTAATAAATAATTAAAATGTAGATTATATGATATACTTATACTATTATATTATATAATATATTAAATCCTAAATTATATATACACTTAAGTATAGCTAAAAGATATATTATATATTAATAATTCAATTTAAAATTTAAATGCTAATTTAAGAATGACTTTTTAAGGAAATAATGACATAAAATTGTTTTAAAAATCGAGAACCGAACAGAAATCGTACTGATCCGAACTGAAATCGAAGAACCAAGAACCATACCGAACTGGAACCGAAATAATGAAGAACCGAACCGAAACCGTACTGAAATTTCTATTCGGTTCCAATTCCTAGCCAAACTCCGAATCAAATCGGAACCAAACACCCCTAGTTCTTGGGCTGGCATCGACCTGGTCACGTACCATTTTATGCATGTGTGATTTTGGCTCCCTTTTCTCCTGAAAACACATTGTTTGTGTTAGATTTTTTTTAATGCCCTTATTAAATTTTCAAATTTGTAAAGTTTTAATTTTAAATTTTAATTGAAGTTAATTATAAAAAAAATTACAATTATTGTTGATATATAATAATAACTAATAAAATGCAATTTCCTTCTTAAATTATTAAATATTTTTTTATATAAAATTTTAAATCCTTGAAACACTTGGGCTTATATCTAGTTTTATTTAACTAAGAAGCTCTAATTTGGATTTCTATTGTTGCCAGTCGTATTGCTATTGTCGCTTCTATTCCTCTTGTTACTGTCACCGGAGTTGGGTTGTATCAACGTGGATTCCCAAAGGTAATTAAGACGTATAAGGGTCAAGCTTTGATAACCTATTCATGATTTGCATAATTCATAAGAATACATGAATTGAATAGCATAATTGATAACACTTTATTTTCAGCACATTATAATTAATTTTTACAATTTAAAATTTTATTCAAAACTTAAAATTTACCTCTGGTATCTTTAGCATTTAATTTTTGTTTTATTAAACTCCACCAACCTTTATGCCTATATTATGAAAATCTTTTAGCACTCAAGACAACAAAATTTTTAAAATATGGTACTTTAATTCTATTATATATGAAATATTTAGGCACTTAGAATGAAACAGTCAAAGTGAAAAACAATTTTAAGAGGGACTCAGGAAATACTTAGGGCTTTTTCACCTGTGAAAAACCATAATGGTTTTCTAGAAAAAATTTCTAAGAAAACTAGAAAGCATAATTTTGTGTTCATATGTGTCAGTTTTTCAAAATTTAACTAAAATTTGAAAACAATTTTAAGTTATTTTCCACTTCTTTATAAGAAAAGTAAAACAATTTTAAGTTATTTTCCACTTCTTTATAAGAAAAGTTCTTTTTCTAAATGGAATATAATGATTTTCATATCACCAAAATTATACTATAACTTTTCATAATTAAAATTAAATAATTATTAAGAAAAATAGCTATTTTCAATGATAACAATTTAATCATATTATTATAAAAAAATAAATAATACATTTTAAAAAATTTTGAAAGTAATTTAAGTTTTAAATATATTTTATAATAATTTATTTTTTAATTATGAAAATGTGATTTTTTATTTTTTAAATTACAAAATTATTATATTTTATTAATTTATAGGTGAACATATGTTTCCTGTTTTCCCTTGATTTCCATTGAAAATAAAAATTAGAGTTTTCATAGAAAACAGAAAATAAAATATAGAAAACTGTTATCCAAAAGTAAATAGGCTCTTAGAATAAATTACAATTTAAAGTCACTTGGGGTGAAAAGTAATTTGAAAGTACTTAGGTTGAAAACAGTAATTTTAAAGGCATTTAGGGTGAAACAAAATTTCAAATCTTTGGAAAACTCTAAGCGTAATATAATATTAGGAAAAAAAAATCTTAAAAATAACGCTCACTTTCTTTTTTAAGCCACTTAGGGCGTAAACACGTATATGCATGAACATAATTACATGAATGCTTCTACAATATGAGTTTTTTTTTTTTTTTTTTAATAATCCATTCTGATCTTATTCTCAAGTGAAATTTTTTTTGTTATTTTTGCCAATATAATTTTTGATACAAATGATGATTGTATAAAGTTTTAATTTATTATCTTTCGGAAGGACAGGTTTGTATTATGAGATCTATTTTGGATTTTTGGTAGTTTTAGCATAAGTTAATTTAAAGTATCTTTTATGCGTGTTAGTCGATTTTGTTCAATAGTTAAAGATGTATCATTCACTTAAATGTCAGGATTATGTCGTTGGTTCAGACATTTTTAAGCTCCTCAAATCTCAATACACTATGTAAATTTACTTTGTTGTTAATTTGATTCATTCATGGTGGACGTATTCGCCATTGACAAAGTACATTTGCTGCATAACATTCATTATATCATTAGACAAATTCTCAAAATCCTATTTCATACCCATTTCGTACCTTTTTTTTTCTTTAACAGTGACTATGGTTTAAATAAAATGTTTTTTTCATGAAAAATTTTACACAGAATAAATTTATTGTTAACTTAAGACACAGTATATACGGTAAGATCTACATATAAAATAGACGAAACTCATATATTTATTTGTTGAGTTTAAGTAAAATTTTCTATTGTTGAGTCAACTTATTTGCTAAGTAGTTGCCATATGGGTGGATAGTTTTCATTGAAATTGCACGTTCTATTGTTGCATTTTCCTCCATTAGAGTATTAAATTATGCACGATATGACGTTTATTTTGATTGGTTTAATGTTTGTAGTTGAAGAAGTGTATTGAAATTGGACTCCCAGCAATATTTATTGTGATTTTCTCAACCCAGGTGAGTGACATGACTATGGAAACTTTTTCCAGGTCTTCTTGTGTGTAGCTAACATAATAGATGACATGATTATCATTTTTTTCAAGTTCTCTTATATCTTCCTAGCATAATAGGAAAAATTATGCAATGAAACTAATGTACGTACAATAATTTTATTATAACCGTTGATTGTGATGGGTCTCACGTGAGTTTCACCATGATCAACGACTATGATTAAACCGTTATATATAAAACAGTTGCACTAAAAAAAAGTTCACATAACAGGGAACAACTTTTAACCTGACACCCAATTTTACATTCAATTAACTCATTTGAGTTTAATATAATCAATTTGAATTTGATCTAAAATGTAAATAAATAAAATTTATTTTTATGTTTTAAAAAATAATATTTTGACCTAAAGATAACATAAAATTCATAAATTGGCTAGAGATTGAATTAAATTTTTTTTCCTATATATTGTACCAAAAAATATATTTTTTCATAGGGCAATTTATCCATCTTAAAAAGAACACCTGCAACGACCCTGATAGAAAATAATCCGAACCGATCAATTTTCCATCTTTTACTAGCATGTGATTTGTCATAAGCAGATGGTAATGAAAATTTGATGTGCATTATTGCTCAGTGCCTATGATATTACAAATGTTGATGTATAAATTAACCTCTAGGGTGTAAATGAATCTAACCAGGTTGAGTTTTAAAGAATTCAAATTTAGTTCATCAAAAAATTTTTGAACTTCAGTCAAGCGCAAAATTAATTCATGTCGAATTCAAGCTGAATATCTATAAATTCAAGTTTGACTCATTTAGAAAACCAGCTCTGAACAAGTCAAGTCAAACCAAAATTTTTATCAAACTGACTTTAGAGCAATTTATGAATAATTTAACTCATTTACAGAGTGAGATTTAGAAATATGAAGTTTAAACTACATGCTTTTTATTAGCTCTCATATAAAAAAAATTTTAATTTTTGTAAAAAATTAAATTTAAATTACAAATAATTATATTTAATAAATACATTTTATATATTATATTGATTATATCATAAATTTAAATAATATATTATTTTTAAAATATTCATAAATAAAATAATAAATATTCATAATATAATGAAAAATAATAGTTAATATAAATATTTTTACAAGCAAACCAGTTCATAAGCCTACTTAATGAGTATACTATGAAGTCGACTTGTGAGCCTCCAAACAAGCTGATTCATGAGCCTTAACGAGCCAAACACTATAAAACTTGAGCTTGGCTCATTTATTAAACGAGCTTAAAAAAATTGTGTTTAAGCTCGATTTATTTTCTAAACCAGTGGAACTAAGCCGAGCTTTTATTGAGCCGAATCTTGAGCAGCTTACGAGCGATTTGGCTCATTTACACCCCTATTAATTCTTAAATTTTATTTTTAAAAAAAAAGTTTAATAACACCTCAACTTTAAAAATGAATTCCCATCTCACCAACGAATATTATAATTTAATAAACTTAAAAAAATTGAATAAATAAATTAATCCCCACCTTTACCAAAGAAGTCTATTGATACTTTTAACTAGTTCAATTTTTCCTTTTTTTTTTTAAAAAAAAAGAGTTAATATCACTTCAATTTTAATATTGACTAGGATTATAAGATTTATTTTACTCCACTTTTTTAATTGTACATTTTAAAAGTCATGCTACCATTAGATATTTCGGGTGAAGGTTAAGAATTAAAATATATTTTCGTATGATATATATCCCTTACTCTTAAATTTATTATTATATATTATATTTTCAGAAGAAGTTTTCATTTTTTGAAAAAAAAATTACCTAATATTTGTTAGTTTATTTTTCTTGTTTGCAATCAGGTGTTTTCCCGTTTTTGGAAATCAGAAAATAGCATTGCTAGGCGATTTGCAGTCACATTATCGGTGGCATTTATATGGACTATTTCAGAAATTGTGACTGTTTCTGGCAAATTCGATAATGCTTCTCAAGAAAAACAAACCAACTGTCGTACTGATCGTTCTGGACTCATTGCTGCTGCACCTTGGTGAGTTTAGTTCTACCAATTCAATCCGCTGAATTAGTCGCATTATCGTTTTCTCAACCTCAGGCTAGAACCTATTATTTCATGTTACAGGCTAGAATCTATCTCTGAAAATTAAATTTTTTGAATTAATTACATCATTCTGTGATTGAAAAAAATTATTTAATGATATAATATTTTAGATTTAATAAAAAAAATTCAAAATTTTCCATAATTTTTATAATTATATCCCATCATTTTAATTTTAGTGATTTTGTTTAGTTTTAAAAAATACTTACAATAATTTTGTCTATTTAATCAAAATGGCTAAATTTTAAAAAATAATTTTTTTTTTTTTTTTTTTATGTTTTAATTGTCCCGTTTTTCTTTTCTTCTCCCCCTACTTCTTATTCCTCCTTCCCTCTTACCAACCCCCAACTCCTCCTTTGACCTCTATCTTTCTTTTCCTATCAGTCATTGTTATCTTAACAAGAGATTATTGGCATCAATAACAGCTAGATCGCCATCTTGCTATGTAATGTGTAATTGGTGTAACGTGTGTATTATTAGTGGATTTTATGTTAATTTTTCTAGGAGGCTGGTAGGCGTATGATCTTGAGTTTGTCAGTAGAGAGAGGGTTTGAGTTTTTACAAAGTGTGACTGTCGTAAAACCTTCTAATCTGGTTTAGTGTTGCTTTTTTAGGAATGACAATTGTTTTTAAATTCAATTTGATTTGCTTAAATTCGATCAATTTTTTTTTTTAATTTGATATTGTGTAAGGTGGGGAAACGAAGAGAAAGTCATAACCTACCTTGCATAATAATTTTTTTATTAAAATATAATATGCTTTTATAGATTGTATAAAATATTATAATTTTAACAATAAAATATAGGTATATTATTAAAATTATATTTAAAATTTATATTTCTAATTTATAATTTATTTTTTAATAAATAAATTTATTATATTATATAATAATAAATCTGCCCTGCCTGCCTCCCCAATGGGGAAGTCCTACCTCGACTCTAAATTCTTGTGAGGCAAGGACGGGGACCGATCCCCGTCTCTAACCCACCCTTTTATCATTTTTGGCTTTTTCATAACATTACTATGATATTTTGAAACTATTCAATTTCTATAATTTAAATAATTCAACTATTTTATTTCTTTGGACTAACTTGACTAATAAAAAGTTGCTTTAAAATAACAATAAGAACTAAACAGTACATAAACAAAAAATAAGTAGACTAAATTTATATTTTTCAAAATAAAAAAAATTAAATAATTAATTTTATTAAAATATAGAAACTAAATAATAATTTTTTTATTAACAAATCTTCTTCTGTTACAATTTAATTTGTTTAATTTGTTGGTCTACCCAATTTGTACACGCGCAACCTGCGTCCAGTCTCATGACTCTCATCCCATCTGGTGACAGAGAATTGAATCGGTAAAACTTTCAGTATATACTAATATCTTACTTCAATATATGCAGGATAAATATACAATTGATCCATCCATTTCAATGGGGAAATCCCACTTTTGAAGTTCGTGATGCTTTTTTAATGATGGTCGCTTCTATTGTTGCTACCATAGAGGTTTGATTTTTCTTCATTTATAACTAAATATGATTGGTATTTAATGATTTTGAACCCGCGCCACTTTGTGCTTAGCTCCTTTATTTTACTTTCCCCTCCCATTGATACGACTATGTTTATGCAGTCTATTGCTACATTTTCTGCCGCAGCAAGACATAGCAAAGACGTTCGTGCATCCCCTCCTACACCCGATCATTCAACTGCTAAGAAGGCATCATGCTTATCTCACATAATCGTGGGTCATTTTGAATTTTTATTTTATTATTAAATTTAGATTTTTTTTTAAATGACATTGAAATTTCATAAGATTATGAGGGATTTTGGCTAGTCCAAAATAAAAAATATATATATTTTATCTAGTCTCAGTTGATGTAGCTTATAGTTGCGCTGCTTCTGAGCTTTTGGCTTTGTTTTTATCTAATTCATACACTCAAACAATGCTGCAAATTAAGAGAGGAAGATAAAAGAGTTGGATAATATTATGAACCAAGACCCTCCCATCCTTCCTCATCCCCCATCCTCTTCTATCTATTTTGAAAACTTTCCATATGATATAGACTTGTTTATCTATGGAAACTCTTCACAAAATTTCATCCCATTTTATTAATGAGACTTTATTTTCGGCAGTCTGATGATGAAAGTTCTTATCGCTCAAAAGGATTAGAGAGTGCCCTGCCCATTGTACCTTTTGTACTGCGTAATGCAATCGGGTTTCAGGTAACAAATAACGCACATCTTTTAGAATAGTATGTTCATATAGTATGGGGTAAATTCTTCTAAAAAATAAATTAAAAATAATAATAATAAAAGAATAAATCACTCTTTATTATCTCATGTATAGATATTTTTTAATACACCCAAACTTGCTTTTTTATCTACATTACGTGTTTATTAGTAATGAAAATTAGGGTATGATTTGTATATTAAAGATTCTATAAATGGCTGGTTTCATAGAAATTTATATACTAATTATAAGATCTTTCATATACGATAATCGGTGTTTCTGGATTCTGCATCACTTCTTATTAACTTTTATGGATTTCCAGGGAATTGGAACTTTTATTGATGCAGTGTTTGGTATGGGACTTGGCTCCATTGCTTCAACGTAATGACTAAACTTTGAATATCCAGAATAAATAGCTCCTCTGATCTTTACTTGATTATAATTTGGTGTTTCACAACCAACATTTATGATTTAACACTTTCACAATCTCAATTTTATAACTTTGTATGGCATATTTTGGGAAAACAAGAGGAAATAGAAATGTGTACATATGGATTTTTCTTGCCTATTCACCAAAGACCGTGAGTCACGGTTCCATCATACATCTTATATCTTTGATAAATCAAATCTAAATAAAATTTTCTATATATGTATATTGTATTTATTTTGGAAAAACAAGTTTATACTCATCGATCAATTCATAGATATATACATATATCCGTGTAGCTTGTATGTTATAAATGACTTATCTGTTTAGAATTAAAGTTGAAATATTTTTTTAAAATATTACAATTTAAATAACTATTTTACATTTTTGAGATTTTAATGGTTAAAATAGATTAAATTTAAATTAAATTTCAATAAATATATTTTGAAATAATATTTTTCATAAAATAATAATGCAAAATAAATCCTTCTTTTTTCTTTTTTTTTGTAATAGCAAAATTATAAACCTTTCTTTATTGGAGTGTATTGAGTTTTGTGCCTAATCCATGCTTTCTTAATGCTGTGAGCTAATTATGCTTTGTTGTCCATACAGTGAACATGTAGGTTTATTGGGATTAACAAAGCGAGTCAGCCCAAGGATTGTGCTTGTAGCAGCAATTTTTCTGCTTGTATTTTCTATGATAGGTAAACTACATCACCAAACCCCCACACAGCGCCCCCTCCTATATATATATATATATATATATATATTGGTATCTATTTTATCTTGTCTCAGTTGATGTAGCTTATAGTTGCGCTGCTTCTGAGCTTTTGGCTTTGTTTTTATCCAATTCATATACTCAAACAATGCTGCAAATTAAGAGAGGAAGATAAAAGAGTTGGATAATATTATGAACCAAGACCCTCCCATCCTTCCTCATCCCCCATCCTCTTCTATCTATTTTGAAAACTTTCCATATGATATAGACTTGTTTATCTATGGAAACTCTTCTCAAAATCTTGGCATATTACTGAAGTGTACACTCCTTACAGACTAAATAGACAGCGTAGAAAGTTTGGTTATGTTACTCTGTGACCACAAGAGCCTTCAACCTTCCCTTGAATACCTTAATAATCTCAGGGTCGATGCTTGCAAATTGTAGGGTTTTCATCATCGTCACTAAGTAACAGAAAGCAACATCTACATCCTAGACATTATAGCTCAAGACAAACTTTTTCTCACAACAAGGTTTCATGGTCATCATCATAGAGGTGGTAATCATCAATGACATGACTTCCACAAAGCAGAACAAACAGAGTCTCATAGCAAGGTTCGATCAGATAGAGTTTCTCACAAAGTCAACCCAGCCATAAACCCACAAGCTAAATTAGGTTGTGGCATGAACAAAAAAGGTAAAGAGAACAAAATCCATCAGTCTTACAGTCAACAAGCAAAGTGTCTCGCAATCAACAAATAAAGTTGACACCCTTGGTTTGTGTCCTGAGTTTCCTAGAAAATTGTACATATCTAGAGGATCCTTTGAAGCACTGTTCGACAATTTGGAATGGCTTCAGCGTAGCATGGTTAGCATTCTCAAAAACCCTGCCCAAGCTTTCAAGCATTAGCAAGCAGAAGGTGCGCATTTTATTTCAGCCTCTTCCTTGCGCGGCATCGTGATGTTGCCAATGTTCCTTTCTCTAAAAGATTAGAAGCTTTTACCTCCCCCTTGAGTAATTGGCTTTCAAGGTGGTTCTCCTCTGTTCTCTCTTGGGAGAAGAACTTTACCCCCTCAAATCGATTTGCATGGGTTCAATGCCATGAAATACCGCTTCATTTTTGGTATCCCAATTTTTTTGTTTGGCTCAATAACTTCTGTGGCTTTTTCATCTCTCTCGATAACAGCACCTCCAAGAAGCTGAAGTTAAACGTGGCAAGGATTCTAGTTTCGAGATCTAATCTAAAGTTTATTCACAAGATTATGGCAATGAAAATTGGCAGTATCAAGTATCATATCACCTTAATTGAAACAGTGCAGCAAGGCAGTCCTCATGGCAAGGAATGTCAATCCTCTGCCACCTACAGTTACAACATCATCTTCCCTTCTCTCCTCGTCATCCAAATCCTCTCCACGTGCCTAATCTGGACATCTGCATGAACTACTTTATCCCCCTCTCCCAGTTGATCTGCAATCACACTTCAAGCTACTCTGTCTCCAATGATTGACGATGCTCCCCCCCTTTTAGAGCTCTTCATTCTAGATCAAATGGAACACATACAGCCATCTTCTCCTATTTGCATCAAGCCACTCGGTGTCTCTTTTCTCAAGAACCCTTAAGTGTAGAATCTTAACAATTGGTCAATGGAAGACATTAGCTCCCATCTCTGTCCTCCTTTGAATCCAGTGTTGTTACTAGAAAAAGGGGCATGCATCATCACTCCTAGGCTTGAGCAAGAAGTGGGCCCTATTTTAGATGTTGATCCAGAACCCTTAATCAACAGCCCATTCTTTCATTCGACCCATATTCATCTAGCTATCTCTTCTTATTGCGCAAAATCTCACAAACGCGCGAATCGTTAACAAGTAATAAAGTGATGAGTAAAGTATTATTTCAATGAGAATTATATTGAACACTAAACTACATAGCAATTATAATTATCTAGACGATCAAAATTTATACATATGATGAAATAAAAACTAATTATTACTAAAGGCAAAATATTAACTAATTAACTAAATTGAATATTTATGAATAAAAGCATTTCAGAACTAGGGGTTCATACTTTAATTAACTACAATTCAATCTAATTTTTTTAATAAATGGGAAATTATCACTTTAAAGGAAATTAATTCTAACTTATCTTAAGTCCTCTCTCAAGGTACTCAAGTTATATTTTAATTAATCCAAATCATATTTTCGTGGTATTTAAATCAATTAAAACTCATTAAGTTTCTTGATTAATTGTTAGATCTATATAGAATTTCAGCCTATCTCTAGATCAAGAGCCCTAGGTTCAAAATCTTGTTCATCTAATATTAATTTTCCACATTTCAATTCTTCAATTAATATATAAAATTAATACTAAGTGGATACTAACAAATACTAAGTGGATATTAACACATTGTATGCATTAAAAATATAAGAAATCGAATCAAAACTAAAATCCCAAGTTATTGAATAAAATTAAACTAAATCCATAATTAAATTGAAAGTGCTACATCCCCAACCTTAGAATAAAAGAAACTACTCAGTCATGGTGAGTTTTACAATCAAGTTTATAAAATAATAAAGAAAAGACATGAGAAGAAATTGAACGAAAGAACCCAAATGGAGAATTACAGCCTTAGACTTTTGGAACTTCAGTCGGAACTTCCTCTGAAAATCTTACAAATGCCTCTCTCCTCTTGCCTTTCTCAAAGCTAGTTTTTGCTTTCTTGAAAGTAAAAAGGTTAATCCCTCTCAAACTCTAACTTATAGTATTTATATTAGTGAAAAACCCTTATCTCAAAGTTCTAAAAGCCTTAGAAAACCTCTGAGAACAGCCAAGAATCGTGGAAGGTCAAATTGGATTTTTTTATCATCGAAAATAGCACGGGCCATGTAATTTGGGTTAATTTACACAGCCCTACCCCGTGTAAGGCTCTGGGACTTGAATTCTGAAGTTTCTTGCTCTTAGGTGATAACATGGGCCATATTATTTTCACACAGGCCATGTATTTTTATGCATACAGGCCGTGTTATTTTTCCACAGGGCGTGTAATCTTACATCTCAGGAACATGGGCCGTGTTATGTTTTGGGACCTTCTACACTGCTTTTTCACATTCCGACACTTCTCCAATCACCTTTATACCTTTCCGGGCCATCTATGCACACTTAATGAAGGCCAAAAATCATGGGATCAGATCAAATTAAAACAAAAATTAAAAGATAACTAAATATGCTAGAAATAAACATGAAAGTAACTAAATACTAATAAAAGGAAATGAATATGCTTCCTAAATGGCTACATGAATCACTTCTCTTCCTTTGAGCAAGCTTAGCCTTCTTCTGTTATCCTTGGCAACAAGTTGAAGCCGTCTCGCCTTCTCAAGCAAAGATGTAAGTGTAGATTTGTTTCAAATTTGTTCTATTTTTTTGCCAAAGCTCTCTCGAGGTGGAAGGAAAAAGTTAAAAAGTCCTTAGACCATCCGATAGCGATATTAAAAAGATGAACAATTTCCACAGAAAATCGTTTCACTTGCAAAATTCATTGGACATTTGCCTTGACCCATAACAGGAAGCATGGCCAAAGTCATTGTTGGCAAAAAATTGGGCCTCGTTAGGTGGTGATGCAATATTTCCTAAAGCAGATTAAGGGTGACATGAATCTATTTCAAGGCAGTTACCAATAGCAATTCTTTCGGGATATTATAGCTTTGTTTTTTTCGGTTCTCTGTTGCTCATGGCAATCCCTCTCTTTCTCAAAGCAATCTCTTCTTTTCCTTCTCTTTTTTGGCTTGCTACAGCTTGGTTTCTCGGTATCTCAGGATGTGTTCTTTCTTTCACCTTTAATTTGCTTGTGGCTCCTAATTAGCATCTTCGTTGTTCTCTGTTCTGGAATCTTTATTCCTCTTTTGTTTGTTCTTGTTCCATTGTTCCTTTTTCAGTGTTGTTTTTCTTTTACTAGTTCTCTAGCTTTTAATAAAATCTTTTTGCTTATAAAAAAAAAATTGTTGCAAGTAGGAAAACTTGCGGTTTCTTCTAATATTACTGTATATTAATTTAGTTTGTTCACTCAATGCCTGATCTAATGAGATCATATAACATCTTTAACAGGAAAACTTGCGGTTATTCTCGCTTCTATACCCTTGCCAATTGTTGCAGTTCTGTATATTGTATTCTTTCCCTATGTGGGTATGTATCCTAACCTTTATATATATGTTTTAGTGACTCTCTCTATATATACTCTCTCTATATATACATTTATTAAAATTCTATAAAAAAAAAATATTTTTTCTTTTAAGAAATGTTACTCACTAAACCGGTAATAAGTAGCATGAATTAACCACTCTAATTTTATATTAATGATTCATTAATTACTAAGGATGAATTGTGTGCCTATAAATCAGTACACATTGCGACAAAACTTATTTAGATCTATGGATTTAAGACACATATATGTGAATCTCACTTATTTTATAATTTATTTTACAAGTAAGTTTCGCTCATATGTTTTTGTTTTGGATCAACATGTACTAGATCTAAGTAAAAATTTTCCCTAAACATTGTAAGCACTCTTGCATCGATCTAACATCTAAGTTGATGACATTCTGCATTTGCTTTTTATTAATTAGTATTCGTCATATTTTATACTTAGTTAATGGACTTTTTGAGTGCGACTCATTTGTGGGTTAACAGTTTCAACTGGTCTTGAAGATATCAATTACTGCGATTTGAATAGATTCAGGCCAAGGTTCATTCTAGGGTTTGCTCTCTTTGCGGGTGTCTCCATCAATAACTACGACAGTGCATATGATGTATTTTCTGGTCAACCCCTTCCTAATAACTCCTCCTGGGTGAGTATGCATGCTTCAAACAGATGTAGCTGCTTGTAGGGACTCGAACACTAATGAAACTGTTCCATTTTATTTTTCGTGGCTTTCAGTTCAATGACTTATTGCAAGTGATTGCCTCATCCCCACCAACAATTGCAAGTGTATTAGCCATCATTTTTGACGTTTTGATGGCTAAACCCTCCATAGAAGAAGGGAAAGAGGCTAAAGAAACACTGAAGAAGCCAGAGGAGGTGCTGCGAGTGGAGGTGGTGCGATTGAGACCTCTAGCAGATGATTTGAGGTCTTTAATTGATAAAAATCATTCAGCGGGTTCTCTCTTTGGGAAACTGTTCTCGCAAAAACATTGATACACTTGAATGTATTCATTATTCAGTATATTAATAATTCATTTTTTTTTTTGAATGTTAATATTTCACTTTGTTAAAGAGTGAGTGTTGCGTGATTTACATTTAGCTAATAAATAATTATCATGTATTAATTATAATTGATAAAGACTCGCTTATACTCGGCATTCACTTATTTGATTTGGTGCAATACTCAGCAATTATGTATTCATTCTGTTTTAATTCTGCAGTAGACACCGGAAAGGCTTAAGAGGGTGGAAATTCATTCAAACTAGAGGTGAGCACTATTCGATCTGAATCGAAAAATCAAATTGAATTGTCTTAATTTGGTAATTTGGTTTAATTTTTAAGATAATTCAATTCGGCTTAGTTTTAGAGAGGAAAAATGGTTGAACTGAACCGAACCGAATTACTTTATTGATTTTTAAATTGATTTATTTTTATAAAGAATTTATGAATTATATGTAATTTTATATGTATAAATTGTTTAATTTCATTTATTAATTGTTATTAGGTTCAAATCAAGGTCAAAATCAGACTAAATAACTTAAAAATCAAGTCTAAATTACAAAATCAATTCAAATTTAAAAACTGATCGGTTCAAACCGAACCGAACCGAAATAGAGCGTTTAGGTTCAGTTTGGTTTTTCATTCATTTCGGTACGGTTTCAAAAATATGGAAATCGATTAATTCAATCTTGATAATTTAGTTTGGTTCAGTTCAATTTGAAGTAAATACTCAGCCCTAATTCAAACCAAGCTTGAATTGTATCAAAGGCTTACTTTTCTTTGCTTCTCGATCCTTTTCCGTTAAGGGAAATTTTTATTAAAACTCAATTTATCATAAATTCAAAATAAAAATAATAAGATTTTATCCATGATTTTAATAATTAAATGAGTCAAAATCAATTGCTTTAATATAACTCGATATTAATTGATATTTACTTCAACTAAAATAAATTCTAATCATAATTATACAAAGATTATCAAATCTAAAAATCTCTTTCAACTACTAATATGACTCAAGCAAATTTGATATACTTTATAGATTTATAAGAATTTATTTATTTAAGATTCATTACTTGAATATAGTTAAATCTTATATTTATGCAAGAAAATCGTCTATGCTCAATTTTCAGCCCAGCAGCAATTTGTTTCTTTCACTGTGGCTACGTGGCAGGCCCTAGTTATGAGTTGGTGGGCCCAGCTTTCCATATCTTAATTTAGAATTATCATGTTTTCTTCTCTCCATTAGTATCTAATTTAAATTTTTCGTTTTACCTCAATTTAATACCTTTTAATTCATCAAAAATTTAATACTAGCCTCTTCTTTCTTTATATTAATTTGTATGATTGTTTATTAATGTCGTTTATTACTAATCAACTTGAAATTTAGCATGCATAATCTACAAATAATTTGAATCTAATGATCAGTTTGTAAAATTCTTAATCATCAAAATGGTTTTTTTTTATTAACAAAATGGTTATCGAATAGGTGGTAATTTTAGAAATGATATAGACATGATATACGAACACTATATAGATATGATACAAAAATAAAGGATTTGAGTTGAGTTTATTCATGTTTGTATCAAAATCATGTTGACCCATTTACAATATTCCAATAATCATGCATGTTGCGAGTTTACCCGTAAACCCAACTTGACACGCTTTATTATTCATATCACATGTCAACATACATTTCATCAACCCATTTTGACTCGTCAAATTATTTAACCCGCCAACCTGCATATGATAATATTAAAAAATAAATGTAGCACCCCAATTTTTGCAAAAATATTAAATATGATTATTATTAGAAAAAGAAATAACATTTATAATATTTTGGGGAGAAAGTTAAATTTGAAATTTTGATTTATAAGTGAAGATTTGAATTTTTGGGTGTAATATGGACTTCGGAAAGATCAAGGACCAAATTAAACTTTTCCTCTTAAAGTGGGACAGCTGGCCACATTGAAAAAAAAAAAAAAGAAAAAAAGAAGAAGAAGAAGAAGAAGAAGAAGAAGAAAAGAAACCGCAAAAGGAAGAAAGGAGTATCGGGAAAGGGAAGGAAGAAAGGAAAAGAAAGAAAGAAGGAAAGAAGGGGAAGAAGAAAAGGAAGAATGTCCAGATTTTTTAGGTTTCTCCAGCAACGATGGACACCGGCAAGGGAAAAAGAGGGAAAGTGGTCTGAAAAGCAAGAAATTAGAGAGAGAAAAGGAGAAAGATGATGAATAGGAGCATAAATAGGGATTGAGTAGGGGCAGCAACTTTATCTTCTATCCAGGTGAGTTTGGTGCATTTTTCACAATTGATTTTTGGATATGTTTGAGCTCTATATGTGTAGAAGTTATGATTAAAATTTGATAATTTTTCAACAGTTGAATTTGGAGAAATAAATTGTTGAATATAAGCTGTCTGCATTTAGAATTCTAAATTTTGGCTACTGAAATTTAAAGAAAATAAATAGTTTGAATGCTTAGAAAATTATGAAATTTTGTAGAGATGATCTTCAGGATGTTGGGGCTGTTTTATTAAGATTTGGTGAATTTTAAACTTGTGATTTGTGAGATATAAATTATCTTATATTAGTTGTCTAAGTAAGAGCTATTCTGAAAAATTCAGAATTTTAAGGGTATAATATGTATTTTGATATTTCATGATGTAGAGATAATTTGATGCTAAAATTTTTACTCATGTTGTATTTGGATGTCTTGAACATATGGTTAAAATTTGGAATTTATCTGGCTATTAGAATATTTTATATAAATTTGAATGAACAAATTGCCAATTTTGATATTAAGGATTAGGTTAAGTTGAATATGTTATTTTGATGGAACTAAAATTGTCTTAAGATGGTATATGGTGTTCAATAAATTTTTAAGTCATTGTGGAATATTTTTGGAAAATAAATATAAATGTTTAGTTAGATTTTTAGTGATACGGATATATTGTGGAATTTTCTAATTTAGATTTGTATATGAAGTGTTAGAATTAATAGTTGTATGAAGATATAAGTTGAAAATTTATGTAAGTTTATATAATTATTGAATAGTAGATTTGAGTTTTGTGATAAGAAATTTAGTCTAATTTTAAGAGGGAATACTATCGAATATTCATTAGAAATTTAATATGGAATTGGAGTTTTATTGATTAACTTAATTATAATTATATCATGATATTTTAATAAGTGTTTTTGAGATTGTGGTTTTAATTAGACTGTAGAGGAGTTCAAGAACCGAGCTGGAGATTAGAGTTTTGGACATAGCTTAGGATGCTTATAGGCGTCAAATGAGCATTGTGTTGTGTTGTGGTGTGTTGTGTTGTGTTCTGTTGTGAGCCTAAGGCCTTTTGATTGTTGAGATATAAATGAGATTTTTTTTGCAGAGAGGTTAGGTTCTAAGTATAAGAAAAACTCTGCCAAATTTTCTATACCAACCTAAAAAGTCTTGTCTTTTGTTTATTTAATTAATTATTGTTGTTATATTATTGATAGCTATTTGGTATGTTTGCTCAAGTGATCCAAATCAACAATTTTCTTCTTCTCAGCAGAACCAATAAGCATTGGATTGCACTGTGAGTAGATATTGATTTTATTTACAATTTTAATATTATTAAATTATATTCAAAGCATGCTCACGCATTCATTTATATATATATATATATAGAGAGAGAGAGAGAGAGAGAGAGAGAGAGAGAGAGAGAGAGTTAAATGCTAGGCACGCCCTTGTGTTGCATATTTTATTGATGAACTTATTTGTGGATGTCCCCTTGAGGTAATTTGGAGCTTTGTGTATATGTTGGTATGCGTATGGTGTGGGATTGCTTGTATGCTTGGGATTTTATTACTGTGAATGGAGAGAGCTGAGCTCCCAAATATTTATTTGTCTATTTAACGATTGTGAGGGTGAGCTGAGCTCCCCAGATTATTTTATGTTTACAGGTCGGGTGAGTTAATAATTCCCGTTGGATAGTATAATTTATGACCGGATTCTGATTATTTGTTTTCTTGAATTTGGACTACATCCATGAACTTTATAGTTGGACTAAAAATAATTAGGCTTACTATGGGTTTCGGGAGTTTTATGCTAACCCAAATCCTAGTGCCGGCTTGGCCCAGAAATCGGGTCGTGACAATAAAATTATTAGAATTTTGTTACTTTACAATAATTGATTTGTTTTTTCTTTATTAAAATTAATTTCATTTGTGAATTTATGTAATAAATTAAAAAAATATATATTATTTTTTATTTATTGATTTATTTTTTAATTTTAGTTAAAATATTGATTAGCTAAATATTAAAATATCACTTACTTAATTTACGTTAGATTTTATATTTTTATATATTATTAAATTATGCATGATTAAAATTGTGTAAATTTCATTTAATATATTATTTTATAAAAATAAAAAATTTAAAATCGTGTCAAAACGAATCAATCAAGTTATATTAGATAATGTCAAACATATCAAATGAGTCGAATCGTGTTAAATGTATTAATTCATATCAAATAATATTAATGAGTCGTGTTATGTCGAATTAACCCAATACAATTTAATATTAATCATCTTATTATGTAGCCCGTATAATAAAAAAATCATATTCGTGGTTAGATTTTTGACATGATTTTTTAATTGTGTCGTATTCATATAGACAATAATTATATTTGTGTTCGTATTCACGTCAACACAACACAAAATAAACACGAGCCACCAATCCGAATTACCACCTATCGAACAGTATAACGAACTTTATAGCTTATACGTGTGTAAATTGATCTAACCCTGTTGGTTCTTGTTGTATGAAATGATATTTTATCCTAGTCGGTCCAATATTTTTTTACTTTATAAAAAAAAATATACATATATATCATTTATTCAATAATGGTTAGTTCAGCTGGCCAGTTGGCAAAGATAGAAGTCCCTCTTCTATTTTTATTAACCATGGTTCAACTTCATTGGAGACCATGAGATTATTTATTCTAAATATATTAGGTTGATACGAAGGAGTGTCCTCTTAAGACATTCAGGGAGAGGACTTAATTTCCATACACAAATAAAAAAAAATAAATAAAAGTGACATTCAATTAATAAAATAGCCATACATCTACCATCACCGAAAAATTATGATATAACCCTACGACATAAGAAAAATCTCCGAAAACCTACAGAGGATCACATGGCTATTGAATTGTTTTCTTGTCTCAACATCTAGTAGAGACATTACAATTGTTATAGTCTTTTAAGAGATCACATTTATGCCACAAAATTGATCAATAATTATCCCAAACCAACAGGCACCTTCCCATGGAAAATATAAAAATAAAATCCATAAAAGAGAAGAGGACAGCTACATGGCAAATCAACTCCTCATAGAAGGAGAAAAGTAAAACCAAAAACTCCACAGAATGCAAAAAATAAAAAACAAAATGTTAGAGAAGACATTGAAGCTCTTATTTAATTATGGTAAGCTTCAAGTGCTCAGCCCTTAGGTTAAGTAAATTTTTAGTCTCTTATGGATAGAGGAATTGTTGAGTTTGTTGGAACTGAAGAGGAAAATAACTGCAGCACGATATGGGGAATGAAAGTGAATTGAAGTAACTTTGATAATTTAAGAGGCAGCTTCATACCAGCTCATGATATAAGTACTTTAATTCCCCATGCAGTATTGCATTCTTCTTCCGCTTCAGTTCCACCAAAAACTTGACAATTTACTTAACCATATTAGTATGGTAAAATATGTCTTCCATTATAGGATGCTTCTTGAATTAAAGGGTATGCACTATGAGTCTTTGATAAAATAAAACAAAAGAGAAAGTAGCCTAAATTAAAGAGAAAAATAACATAAACTAAGAAGAAAACAACAGATATGACTTTTATTGGAAAATAACTTCAATTACATGAATATAATTCTCCAATAATGCTAAGATGCTATGTTCTTTCATAAGAATAGACAAACAAATAAGAATGCATCATATTTTATTAGAAGGCCACACTTAAGAAATTAAGCAATTAGATATGCTCGTTGGTACGAGGGGAGAAGAATTAACCACATCAATATCCTTCTTTTTTTTTTTTTTTTTGGCAGTGGATAGAAATTTCTGTAATAGCGCTTTTAAGATTCTTTCCGCACACATATATCTATAATTATACTGTAATTACAAGATTAGCCAGTAGTCAGTATCCTGGCTTAAACTGCCCTATATAAATTTTCTTTCTTGTGTTCTGCATTTGATAAGACATTTAATTTGTTGCAAGGATGTAATAAATTGACAATATTCTATACTTTTACTCCTTTCTTTGCCTGGCGAGTGATTGCTTCAAAGTTAAAATGAAGGGAAGAACCTGTTAAGGTTGTAAGGCTGTGAATAGAACTCTTCACTCCTAACGTCTTGATCAAAATTTCTGAACTTCCTCCACCAGTGCCTACCGCTGTCTCGCCGGGTCGAGCTGTGCCTCAGACTGTGAGTGAGGTCCAAGAAGAATGCAACCATAATTGCCACTGTTGCCGGAGATGAGAAAATCACTTGCATTATGTTGTTGAACTGCAAGCAATAAAGAAAAGCAGAACTTCTTAAGAGGATGAACATGAATTTCTGTCATGTAAATGGAAACAATTGTTATACCACAGAATTTGCAGCAATTTTAGTTAGTAATTTTATTTACTGACTAGTTAGTATATTTTTACATTTTAATGTTATTTTTTATTTTATTTTACCTTCGCTATCTACAAATCACAAGTGGTAATAGATATATTTCTTTAGTATTTTCAATTTTTTTTTAATTTTACCAACCAAATTTAATTTTTCCTACGAAACTCACAGTCGTTTTCAATTTGGCATTTAAAATTTTCTTTTTAATTTTACCAACCAAATTTAATTTTTCCTACCAAACTCACAATCGTTGGCAATTTGGCATTTAAAATTTTCTTTTTAATTTTACCAATCAAATTTAATTTTTCCTACCAAACTCACAATCGTTGGCAATTTGGCATTTAAAATTTTCTTTTTAATTTTACCAACCAAATTTAATTTTTCCTACCAAACTCACAATCGTTGGCAATTTGGCATTTAAAATTTTCTTTTTTTTTTTTTAACATTATCTTCAAGTCTCAAAATAGTCAATAATTACTAATCATATATATAATAGTCAGTATTTTTTTTTTTCATTTTAAAATATTGTTTTTTATTTTCCATTTAATCTTACCTGCTAAATGCTTTATAGTTAGTAATTACTGACACAATATTTAGTTGTATATTTTATTATTGGTCGCTATCATTTTACCTACTAAATAATTTGGTTAGTAAATTATCAATTAGTAATAAGATGATATAATTAGTTGGTAAAAATTAATTTAAATTTTAATTCTCTTAATTTTTTTAATAAATAATCAATACTTACCTATTAAAATTATTTGGTCAGTAATTTTGTAATTTTTATTTTTATTTCTTATAATAATATAAAATCTTAATCTAATATACTTATTAATTATTAAATTTAAAATTATTCTAAATCTAATTATATATCACTCAAATTTATCTTATGAAAATTAGAATAAATTAGATATCCAAAAATACTTGAAATATTGTCATCTCTAATTAAGTTGGTGATAGAGGTTGAATTGAATTTTAAGATTGGATCAATTGAATATCACCCATTTAATTAAATTTAAGATTGACATTCAATCAACAGTGTCCCAACAAATTTAGGCATGTGTAGGAGATTTATGGCCTGATCTAATTTTATAATAAATGTATAAGTTTGGGGTAGGTCCAATCCAGCTAGTAGCCTAGTATGCTGCTGCAACCTAACATGTTCATTGGCTTTTATTCAATGCTATCCTTATCCGGGACGATACAGTACGATTGATATTTTATATTAATAAAATCCTTGCTTATAAAAAAAGCTTTTTATATTAAAAAAAAAAGATTTCAAACTTTATTTTTTTTATGGTTGTTTTATATTAAGTTTAAAAAATAATAATTATTCTCATTTGCTCGTATTATTTCCAAAAGAAATTTTTAATAATTTATATTTATATTTTTTATTATAAAAAAATTATGTTGTACTTATTATTATTAAAGAATTGTGAAAATTTCTATTAAAATAAAATTTAACTATAAACACTTTTTTCTTTTCCATTAGCATAACTCAGCTTTCACTATTGGATGTTACAAGTCCTAAAATTCAAAGGTATTTTATTGTTACAATAAATATTTAAAAGAAAATAATTAATAATCATTTAAAAATAAAAAATTACTTTAATTTTGATAATTATATAATCATTCAAAATTTTAATAAAAATTTAAATTGTATTTAACATAATTAATTAAGAATTTATCATTAACAAAGGTTTTAGCATGATTTTAAAAATGTAAAATATAAAATAAATATTATATTATATTATATTAATTAGATGCACACTGAAAACGACTAATTGAGGTTTGAATTCAAAATTCTGTAAATTTTAGTACCATTGAGTTCAAGCACATTAAATAAATTATATTAATTTTATTATCTTCTCTCTGTACCTCTTGTTTGATCAATTCTGCCCCTTCCATTCTTTATATAAACTCTCCTTCTTGTCCACAAGAAGCACGGAGAGAGAGACACAGAGAGAATTGACAACAATGGAAGACAATGATGCATGCATCCATGGCTGCCCTCATTGCCAGCATACGCCATCATTTTACTACTTCTCTACCTGTTCTTCTCCTCCCCAACATATCCCAAACTGTTCTTTTTTCCATGATCATGATGTCCTTACATTGCCTTGTTCTTCTACATGCCAACATAAATGTCCATCACCGCCGCCACCTGTTAAAGCCAAAGAGATCACGGAAAAACCACCCCTCAAGCTACGGCGGACCAAAGAAGATATAATTAAGGAGACTACAAAAGAATATCGAAAAAAACAGCCTACGGTGAAGTCCAGGCTCCCTGAAATAGACGAGGAAGATCCATGTTGGAGTAATTTTTCTCTCTCATTCATACCTAATCAAATAGTTTCTCTATGTTCTATAATAAAATGAAGACGCAGGTTATATATGCAGCATTATTAATTACAGTGTAGAATAACAATGAATTGAGTATTTGTTAGTATCTAGCCTAATTGAATCTTAATAGAATAAATTTCAATAATATATAATCGGGTTCAGAATAAGTTTGAATTTTATCCGCTTAATATAAGAGTTGCCGAAGTTATATCAAATTAATTACATGACTTATTGACATGTTTAATATAAATAAGAAAACTATTAAATTTTGTTTTTGAATTGATTATTTGTTCTTTAAAAGTGTGTTTCATATTAGTTATTTATTAGATAATGTAGATATATCATAACAATTAACGCTCATGATAATCTGATCACAACACTATCATCAACATCTTGTAAACTTTATTTTGACACTCATATTCTATCAAATATCAATGCAATTTAATGGTGGTGGGAAAGAAAATGAATAAATAAAATTATTTTATTTGACCAAATATCTAATGATCTTGATATATTATAGGTAAGAGTGTGTGTGATTCTTAGAGTCCTTAATCAAATTAAAAAACTGTATCAAACTAAATTTATTTTACTATTTTGATTTGGTTATGAAATCATCTTATGATTTTTATTATGATAATTTAGGTATGATTTTTCATGTAAATAATTGCATAAAATTGTTTCAATACCAAAACATGAAATGAAACCATTTTAAACCAAACAAAATTGGAAAAAAAATTGTAATTATTTTTAAAAATAGGGATAAATTATGAAAACCAAAAAAAAATTATTGACAAAATTGAAAAAAAAATGAAAATATTTGACATTTTTTTACCTTAAGCACGGAAAATGGCTCATATGAATGCAGGTGATCCAAGTCTTTATATCACAGCACTTCAGCATAGCCTAGTGATAACTTGGACTTCTATGATCAGTCCCTACATGCTAGCGGCGGTGATGGGTGGTGGAAATGTAAGAAAGTAATGATGTCTTGAAATTACTTAATTAATTAATTAATTACTTATTTCTCTTTGTCTTTGATTTTAAAAATTAATCAGGTGGGGAAGGCCGAGGCAATCCAGAGTTCGCTCTTTACAGCAGCCATAAGCACAATCTTGCAGTATAAATGGGGTTCTCAGCTTCCTGTGATGATGAAAACATCCGACGCCTTCATAAGCACTGCCATCTCCATTGCTATATCAACTAACAATAAATATTGTGCCACACTTCTTCCACGTCAGGTTAGTTAATTGCCTCATTTCGTCAATGCTTGCTATCCATATCCTATACTCTCTTAAGTTTAAATTGTCAATAATTTGATTAAAATTGAGCAATGTTGAAATCAACACATCCCAACTGACCAGTTCACTATATATATATATATATATATCCTAAATAATAAACATGGATCCATTGCTTGTAGGGCAATGAATTCAGAATTTTCAAACAAATCCATGCACATTCATGTTTCAAAATTGTTATCCAAAACCCTAAAGCATTCCACTCCCTATCTATCAAATTTCACAACAAAATCAAGGAAGAAAAATGGCAATAGGCCTATTTAGGGTTAATAGAAAAAGCATTCAGAAAGAGTGAGAGAGAGAGAGAGAGAGATGTAGTATGTGAAGCTCAACTTTTGGTGAGAAGTAAAAAGTGATTGAGGGCTCAATCGTAGTCACCTCAAGCTCATTAGGTTCAAGTGATTGAGGTGAAATTACTGAATCGCAATCAAGAGATAGAAAACAGTGAGGAACGCAGAAATTTAATCGTAGGAGGGATCAATTAAAATATATAATTTATTGATCATTTGTTTAGGTATTGATTGAATAGATTGCTTAATTATTGATAACAATAATTATGCAATGATTAAGAATTGTTATATAGCTATAAATATAGTGACAAAATTAAATATTTTAACTTTTTAAATAAAATTAACTTGCTAAAAATTAAATGGAATTGATATAAATTCAAAAATACAATGAATGTTAATATTATGAATTACTAAACATAGTGGTATAAAATTAAAAAGTTTGTACAATTTATCTCAAATCTAAATTTTTCAAAACAATCAAGAATAACAAATTCAATTAAAATTATAAATTAAATAAAATAAATGACATGGTTCACTACAACAAAAATTAGAATTAGCAGCAAAAAATTTGACAGCGACATTAATTTTATTACTATAAAGTTAACATATAGCATCAACATGAATAATTATTGTTAATGGTATATAAAAAAGATATAACAGTAATTATTATTAAAAAAATTATTATTAAAAGATAAGTGTTGGGTGTAATTACAAGTTTTATTGTGCTCTTAAAAAGAGAATTTATATTTATTTTTAAGAGAATGCATTACTGAGAAGGATAATCGCATTCTAAAAAAATTAATCTTATGTAAGCCTTAAAACAGGCATATTAAATACTTTAGTAAATAAAAAAAAACAAATACTGATTAAATATTATTAGTAATACACAAATAAACATAAATATAAAGATCAAGCGTGATAGTTGTTTTATGTTTTCCTATGAATAAAAGGTAAATTATAATTTAATTTTTAAAATTTGATAAAATTTATGACTTAATTTATATATTTTTAAAATCAAGAAATTGAATTCTTAAAATTTGACAAAACTTATCACTTAGTCTATGCCGTTAGAATTTTATTAAGTTCTAAAATAAATTTAGTGTCTAAGATTTTATTTTCTTAATAATTTAGTCCTTAAGGTTTTGTTTTATTAACAATTTAGTCCTTTGTATTTTTAAAGTGTGGTTCCCATTAAATTAAAAATTTTAAATTTAAATTACTAAAATATGGATTAATTACTTTGAGGTCCTTAAAATTTTACTTAATTATAAAATCATCCATATATTTTATAAATTGATCCTTAAATATTGTAACTATTTATAAATAAACCCTTATAATTTTGTAAAATTTTATTTATGTTATTATATATATTGTATTATTACTATTATATATAAAAAAATATGACTCTGGATAAAAATTGTTATTAAAATAAAATTTTAAGGATTAAATTGTTTTTAAATTAAAAATAAAGTTAAAAGCATTTTGATATTTTTTACTAAATCTAATGAAAAATTGACTGTAATTTTAATGGTATGAACTAACTTATTTAAGAAGCGGCTAGGTTTCCTCAAAGCTCCTTAGGTTTAATATTTTTTTTTTTCTAAAATAGGTTTTTATTTATTTTTTACTTTTTCAGTGGCTGTGCTAACATGGTCTTTTTGTATACTTTTGTGGGTGGCTTTTTACATTAGAGGTTTAAACTATCCATGAGACGCATACAAGGAGCAAGTATTATTGGGTCCTTACTCCAAATCATCATTGGTTTCTCTGGCGCGGGGGTGCTCTTTGCAAGGTACAATAATATATATAGCAACATAGTATTCCCAAATAAACGCCACTGACACATTTCTTAAAAAATTTATTATGTGTCATTTTTTATTAATAATTTTTTTATATTTTTTTATAATAATAATTATTTAATTTTTTTATATTTTTTCAATTATCAATATTATTTATAATTTTACTTTAAAATTTATGATTTAAATTATTATTTTATTTAATTTTTAATTTTTAAAAATTAAAACCTTTTGTGATTAAATGTAATATTTAAAAATGATTTATATTATTATTTTTATAAATTTACTTATGCGAAAAATATTATTTACCACATGTCACCCTCTATAATAATAATAATAATAATAATAATATAATTTAAAATAAAAAACAATTTAACAATAACAATAACAACAAAAAACAACAATAACAATAATAATAATAATAATAATAAAATTTAGTGACAGCCATTAATTTAAAAAAAAAATTAGTAATTAATTTATGATCTTATAATCAACTATCATATAATTTAATCAATTTTAAATTATTTTATATCTTTAATAAATATTTTTATTATATTATTATATTTTCTATCATTTTTATTATAAAATCTTTGTCAAAAAATTTAAGAGATAAAAAGTGTAGTCTACATAAAAAATTATAAAAATAAAATATAGAGATTTAACTTATTTATAATTATTATATATTAATTTTTATATTAATAATTTAATATTCTTTTTATTTCACTTTTTATGGTTAATATTTATATATATATATATATATATATATATATATATATATATATATATATATATATATTAACCATAAAAATATTTTCAAGGAAATGTCACGTGGCACTTTCCTCGAAAAATTTACCACGTATCACCTTCTATTAATAACTTTCTTTTATACTCTTTTATAATAATAATTATTATTATTTAATTTTTTTTATTTATTTTTTAATTATCAATATTATTTACAATTCTACCTTAACATTTATGATTTAAATAATTATTTTCTTTAAAATTTAATTTTTAAAAAATTAAAACATTTTGTGATTTAATTTAATATTTAAAATTATTTATATTATTGTTTTTATAAATTTATTTATGCAAAAATATTATTTACCATATGTCACCCTCCATAATAATAATAGTTTATAGTAAAAAATAATTTAACAACAACAACGACAACAACAACAACAACAATAATAATAATAATAATAATAATAATAATAATAATAAAAGGTTAGTGATGGTAATTAACTTAAAGAAAATTAACCATTAATTTATAATCTCATAATCAACTATCATATAATTTAATTAACCTTAAATTATTTCATATTTTTAATAAATATTTTTATTATATTGGCATATTTTCTATTATTTTTATTATAAAATATTTGTTAAAAATTTAAGAGATAAAAAGTGTAGTCTATATAAAAAGTTATAAAAATAAAATATAGAGATTTGACTTATTTATAATCAGTATGTATTAATTTTTATGTCAATAATTTAATAATCTTTTTATTTCATTTTTCTATGATTAATTAATGGTTATTATTATTATTATTATTATTATTATTATTATTATTATTATTATTATTATTATTATGGCCATTGAATTGAAATAATAAAATAAATGAGAAATATTTTACTATTATAAAAATTAAATTTAAATACTTTTGTTACTGTTTTTCAATTACATAATATTTAATTATAAAAATAAACTATTATTTAAATAGTTTTCATTTGTTTGTCTATATATATATATATATATATATATATATATATATATATATATATATATATATATAATATGTCATATGAGACATTTAATACATATTAACTACTATTTTTTCACTGAATATTTTCATTTCACCTAAGTATTCTCAATTTTTTTTTTATTTATTCTATTTCTTTCAAAAGTTATTAGTTATCATTATTAAAATTTATTCATTTAAATATATTTAATTAATATTTATTTAATTACTAATTCTTTTTATAAATTTTTTATTTAATATTTCTTAAACTTTTTAATATTTTATTTCATTATAATTATATATCGAATGTAATTATAACTAATATTTTGATTATCCAAATTTTATTATCATTAATTTTTAATAGAAATATTTTTCAAATTTTAATTAAATATCTAAATTTTTATATCCAAATTATCTCTTAACTATATTTTTATATAGAAGTAGAATTCTAAAAATAAAATGTAAATATGATTACATCGAAAATTTAACTACAAGTAAAGATTATTAAAAAAAAAAGTTATAATATTAAAATTATAGAATCTTTATTTTGAAAAATAGAATATAATTTTAATATTTATTATATTAATAAAAAATAATGACATTTTAAAATTTTAATTTTTATGAAATATATATATCTTATATTATAAATTTATGTAAAATGATAATCATTTTTGTGAAAGAATTATTTTATAAAAAATATATCAGATTAATAAAAAAAATTTACACATTATAAAAATTTAAAGATACAATATTGTTAAAGAATAATATAATAAAATGTTATTTTTAATTAATAATAATATTATATATTTTCATTATTATTAAAATTGAATAATTCAATTCATTATTAGTAATTTAATATATTTGTTTAATATATTAATAATAAAAAATTATATTTATATATATTTTAAATAATGTTATTTTCTCACTAATGTAATATATTTTTTTAATCTATATACATAAATTATGAGATAAAATATAAAAATTTTATAAAATTTAAATTATTTGTGGAATAAAGTAATCTTTTTTACATTTTAATCGAAGTAAACATAGAAACTACTATTAATATATGTATAAAAAGAATTAAATAGGTATTTTAATTAATTACACCATAAATAAATCTAACGTTTATTATTAGAACAGATTAAATTTTTTTAAAATTAAATTAAATAAAAGAGAAAATTTAGTTGAAAATTAATTTAATGGTAATAATTTATCTTATTTAGAATGTAATTAAAAATTAAATTAACAAATAAAATTATAAATTATCTATGCATAGCATGAGCATTATGCCAATATATAGGGGTGAGCATTCGGTTCGAACCGACCCGAACCAAACCGAACAGAATTAAATTATAAAAATCAAATTATGTATTTTAGAAACCGAACCAAAATAAGTGAAAAATCGAATCGAACCGAACGCTCTATTTCGGTTCAGTTTAAACTGATTGGTTTTGATTTTTAATTAATTTTAAATTTAGACTTGATTTTCAAATTATTTGTTCTAATTTTGACTTTGGTTTGAACCTAATAACCATTAATCAATGAAATTAAATAATTAATATATACAAAATTAAATATAATTCATAAATTTCTCATAAAAATAAATCAATTTAAAAATCGATTCGGTTCGATTTTATTCAATTTGAACATATAAATTACTATTCGGTTCAGTTTAATTTAACCGATTTTTTTCTCTTCAAAACAGAACTGAATGGAAATAACCGAAATTTATATAATGTAAAATCAAACCGAACCGATTAAATTTTAAAATCGAACTGATTGAACCGAATTGACTCAATTTGGTTTGATTTTTCAGCTTGAACCAAAATCTGCACAACCCTACAAATATCTATATAAAATAAAGAGATATTCTCAAAGAAATAATACATAGTACTTTCTTTGAAAAGTTTGCCAAGTGTCACTTTTATAAATACTTTTCTTTTTACTAATGATTATTTTATTTTTCTTTTCTTTTAATTATTATTATTATTTACAATATTACCTTAATATTTATTATTTAAATTATTATTTTTATTAAAATTTAATTTTAAAAAATTAAGACCTTTTGTAATTGAATGTAATATTTAAAAATTATTTATATTATTTTATAAATATTAATTATTATTTAATTTTTTTTATTTCTATTTTAATTTCTATTATTATTTATAATATTACTTTAACATTTATTATTTAAATTATTATTTTTTTAAATTAGATTTTTAAAAAATTAAGATCTTTTATTATTAAATGTAATATTTAAAATTTATTCATATTATTATTTTTATAAATTTATTTATGTAAAAATATTATTTGCCACATGTTATCCTTAATAATAATAATAATAATAATAATAATAATAATAATAATAATAATAATAATAATAAAAGGTCATTGATGACTGTTAGTTTAAAAAAAATTACCTATTAATTTGTGGTCTAATAATCAATGATAAATATTCTCCTTTATACTAATTATTATTTAATTTTTTTATTTCTCTTTTAAGTATCATTGTTATTTATAATATTACCTTAACATTTAATATTTTAATTATTTTGTAACATATAACTACTATTTTAACACGTAATAAATGACCATAACAAATAAAAAAAATATTTTGCAATTAAAAAATAAAATACAAAATTTTAAAAATCCAATGTGTAGGAGATACATTGCTAGGGGCTGATGATTTAGCAATATGCATATAAATAAATTTAAAATAATAGAATTTAATTGTTAATAAATAAGGTTCTACTTAATTTAACAATGTGAAAAATAAAAAGACCTCAAGCCAACACAATTTTACAATAATAGTTATTTTTATAAATATATAAATTTAATTACATATCAACTGCTTATATTTTATTACTCATAACAAAAAAAAATTAATATATATTAAAAAATGCTAAAAATGATTTCATTAAATCATGGTATATTATGTTGTACTGTAAGATAAATTGTAATATATATGTTATAGTAAATTATTAAATTTTATGATCATATTTAACTTTCATTATTTAGTAATTAATTATGATTATATTTTCATATATAATCTAAGTAATTTTTTTTATGTATAAACAGAATTCTATTAGTTTAATTAAAATTAAAAAATATATATATAACCAAAAAGAAAAGGCTCCACAGAAGTTTCTATTTAAAAAAAGAATTGATTTGAAGAATAAAGTTTTTTTTTTTTCAGATTGTACAAATTATAAAAAAAATAATAATATTGAAAACAATAGACATTTACATTGAAACAAAAATTTTAAATTTTTGAAAGTTTAAAATTATTTAATTATTTTTTTATATAGAATTTTGTTTTGCATGCTTTGAAATTTATAAAAATAAAATTTTTATTCTCTTTAAATATTAACAAAATATTAGAGTAATTATTATATTATAATAATATAAAAGTAATTATTAGAGATCAAATGCTTAGAATAAATTTTATTTTTAAATTAAAAATTATAATATAATTTCTTATATAGTTAAAATTATTTTAGAATCGAATAATAATGTTAAAATTTTAATTTATATTATTAGTATTAGTTAATATTTATAAAGATATTTTTCTCCATTCATACATTCATCCTCTCATTTGCACATAATGAAACGTGTATCACAAAAAAGTATTGACATTCAATTAAACCTTTGAAAATAAGCAAAATCTATTCCAAGACTTTAAAATTAAGTAAGACTTAATCTAAAGTCTTAGTGATAAATAAAGCAAACATAGCTTTAGTGAAAGAAAATATCTGAAAAAGTTGAAAAAAAAATATATATAGAATATAAATGCTAATCTAAATAGGAATTAATTTTAAAGTCCTAATCTAAATAAGAATAAAGTTTCAACTAACCTAAATTAACTAAGAACACAGATAAAACTTTTTGGGAAAATATAGTCTCTAAATAGAGCCAGGAATCCTTGCAAAATTGGAAAATCACAAGTCTACAGGTATGGTCGCATGCATCATATAGCCAAACTCTGTGTTTTTAGGCTAGCACGTGACTTGGACGTGTACCATTCTATGCATGTGTGATTTGGCTCATTTTCTCTCAAAAACTGTCAAGGATTTAGTGATTTCAACACCAAAACCTTGCCACACTTAGCCAATAAGATGGACTAAGTCAGCCTCCACTTTGTTAGCCCAACAAGTAGACTAACAAGAGTGATAAAAGTCACTTAAGGAAGCCAACCACACAAAAGGAACAAAGGAAGAGAATTTGGCAAAAGGGAAAATTGTATTGCTCTTGAAGTAATATTTTACAAGGCTTTTGTGTACAAGTTGCAATACATTTGAAAATATGGAATGTGAATGCAAATGACTTGCCTAAGTCCCTATTTATAGGCTTCCCCACCTCTTCAACATGTGGTGGAGAAGGCACCTCCAAAAGGGATGGAAAGGATTCAATTTCTTCCACCTCCATAGTTTGGATAGTAAGGATGAAGTCTCCTTGAAAGATTTGCATCTCTTTAGTTAGATATTTTCATGCCAACTTGCATGGAGAATTCTAAAGTTTCATAGAGGCTACTCAAAGTCACCTTCTTAGAAGTTTTAATTCCTTAGGAGTTACTTAAAGGTACCTTCCTAGAAGTTTCAATTCCTTAATGGCTATTCGAAGTCATCTCGTGGAAGCTTCCTTAGAGGTGTGAAGAAAAGGCTAGACAATTCTGGGACTTTCCACACAAGTCTCCTAATTGTTAGCATATTCTAGGCCTTTTTGGAGAGTTCCAGCCAATTCTGTCGCAACTGCTCACCTAGTTGGCCCATAGGTGCTCTTATGCTACCAACCATGATAGCCACATGCACTGCTTGCTCCATGCAGCACGTGTCTTTCCTCCATGCCTGCAAGACTTGTGCCTAACTTTGCTAGCCAGTAGTTTCGCGAAGAAAATTTTGGATCCTATGGGAGTTTGGGGTTAATGTGTTACAAAACACATGGCTTGTGCTGGATTCTTCTTCTTATTATTTTTTTTAATGCCCTTATGCACTTACACTTATTAAAAACTCGACCTCAAGTTAGTCCAAACAATAAATGCACAAGGTTCTCCCATATCATTTTCCTCTACTTACAATAAATTTGGTCTCGAATTTTAAAGTGTATGAGAATTAGAATCTTTAGTGGAAGATCACGCCATACTACATTCATCAATGGTATCAACAAGATTAGCTTGAACAAAATTGAATTGATAAATTTCACATCTTTCTTGGCCTCCATAAACTCACTTGGATAATAAAATCAATAAAAACACTAGGAAAGTTATTAGAGAAAATTTCAATCTTCATTGGACCTTCTATGGCTTGATGTTCTTCTTTCCCCATAACACTATATTCAAACCCTTCATTGTCCACCATAGCAAAAGGCATTTCAAAATTCTCAAATGCAAATCCAAGATGATCCCTTTATTTTATAAAGCCTTTTGATGGATTGTCTTCAATCTTTTGCGAGAGCATCAACCTTCTTACTCATCTTGCTCTACCTCTTCTTCATTATCCTCTCTATTTGGTCCATAATAAATTTCATCATCATTATCATGTTTTTCAATGATGACGATGGCTTTTCTCTTTGGACATTCATTAGACCTGTGCCCTATCTCATTGCTTGTAGCATTTTTTACGATCAGGTTTTACATATGGATATTATTGGTTTTGGAAGGATTAGGAGTTGTACCTTTATTGCTTCTACCCTTTGGATTTTTGTTGTTCACCTTTTCCATGCTGGCACTGTTTGAGCTTGATTTTCCTTATGCAACTTCCTTTTCTTTTTTCTAATTCCCTATGGTTGTCATCTCCACTATACTTTTGATAGGGATCATTGTAAGTTCTTTCTTTCATCACCATTTCAACTTTTAAGGCTAAGTTCCTAGCCTCTTGAATACTCAACACCATTTGGATGCCAATTTGTCATGTATAGAAGGCTTCAAACCCCTAAAATATCTTGCAACTTACTGATCATCACTTCTAGCCAAGTGATTCCTTATCACCAACCTTAAAATCTTAGTTGTATGCTCATTGACACTTAATGTTCCTTATGAGCAATTTTGATAAGTTTCAAAGAGAAATTGCTCATAATCAAGACATAGGAAACTTCCCCTTAACAATTGATGCATTCTCCTTCATGAAGCAATTGGATTGCTCCTTTCTTGCCTTCTAGTCTCCTTTAATTGATTCCACCATATGGAAGCCCCTCCTTTCAATCTATACGCCACCAATATCATCTTTCATTCCTCCAAAATTTCTGCATATTCAAAGAAACGATCCACCCTGGTCAACCAATCAAGGAAACCTTCAATATCAAGGTCTCCACTAAAGGTAAGGATATCCATCTTCAACTTGAATTCATCATCTCGTCTATAATTTTGTTGGAGATTTTGGCCAACTCTCCCTTGTCCTTAGCATGGAACATACCTAAAATCCATCTCCTCTTCAACTTTTGTATCATGCTCTACCACGGTTATTCTTCTAGGATTAACAAAAATAGGATCAATTGCAGCTCCACTGGGATTAACCCCTTTGGCTTGAATGAGTTCTAGATTCCTATTTCCACCAATATTCAACTTGGTGTACAATGGCTCTTGAAACTCCTGATATTAGCAGCCCACATCTGTTCCTAATTGCTCCATAGCATTCTGCTATTCTTTGATCGTTCTCCAAATAGTGGGCAACCTCTTATCACTGTCATGAGGTTGATTGCCACTAATACTACCAATATTATCTTAATAAAGGTGAAGTCCCTGCTCTAATACCACCTAATGCGACGAATAGTACAGAAAAAAAATCGACACACGATCAGTCTCTTGAAAATAAATAAGATATAATCCAAGATCTTAAAATTAAACGAGACTTAATTCAAAGTCCACGGGATAAATAAAGCAAACAAACCTTTATTGAAAGAAAACATATGATAAAGCTGAACAAAACTTTAAAATACAAGATTACATGGATATTTATAGAGTTTTAAATACTAATCTAAGTAGAAATTAATTTTTAAGTCCTAATCTAAATAGGAATAAAGTTTTAATTAACTTAAATTAACTAGAAAACAAAGATTTATAAAAATATATATAAAAAAATGATAAAACAATCTAGGAAAATATAGTCTAGATAAAGCTAGAAATCCTTGCAAAACTGGAAAATCGTAGCTCTGTAGATCTGGTCCCAAGCATCACACATCCATGCTATATGTTCTTGGGCTGGCATCGGCCTGGTCACGTACCATTTTATGCATGTGTGATTTTGTCCCCTTTTTCTCCTGAAAACACATTGTTTGTGTTAGATTTTTTTTAATGCCCTTATTAAATTTAACAATATTAGAATCATTTTCAAAATTGTAAAGTTTTGATTTTAAATTTTAATTGAAGTTAATTATAGAAAAAATTACAATTATTGTTGATATATAATAATAACTAATAAAATGCGATTTCCTTCTTAAATTATTAAATATTTTTTTATATAAAATTTTAAATCCTTGAAACACTTGAGCTTATATCTTTTTTTTTTTTTTTTTTTTAAACTAAGAAGCTCTAATTTGGATTTCTACTGATGCCAGTCGTATTGCTATTGTCGCTTCTATTCCTCTTGTTACTGTCACCGGAGTTGGGTTGTATCAACGTGGATTCCCTCAGGTAATTAAGACGTATAAGAGGTCAAGCTTTGATAACCTATTCATGATTTGCATAATTCATAAGAATAAATGAATTGAATAGCATAATTCATAACACTTTATTTTCAGCACATTATAACTAATTTTTACAATTTAAAATTTCAGCGTTTATTTTTATTCAAAACTTAAAATTTACCTCTTTAGCATTTAATTTTTAGTTTTATTAAACTCCATCTGCCTTTATGCCTAAACTCAACTCAACTCAACTAAGCCTTTATCCCAAAAATTTAGGGTCGGCTATATGGATTCGCTTTTTCCACTCTGAACGATTTTGGGTTAAATCCTCATAAATGTGTAATGCTTCTAAGTCATGTTGTACTACTCTCCTCCAAGTTAATTTAGGAGAGTAGTACAACATGACTTAGAAGCATTACACATTTCTGAGGATTTAACCCAAAATCGTCCTATATTATGAAAATCTTTTAGCACTTAAGACAACAAAATTTTAAAAATATGGTACTTTAATTCTATTATATATGAAATATTTAGGCACTTTGAATGAAACAGCCAAAGTGAAAAACAATTTTAAGAGGGACTCAGGAAATAGGGCTTGTTCACCTGTGGAAAACCATAATGGTTTTCTAGAAAAATTTTCCAAGAAAACTGGAAAACATAATTTTGTGTTTGCATGTGTCAGTTTTCCGAAATCTAACCAAGATTTGGAAAAAAATTTTAGTTATTTTCGACTTCTTTATAACAAAATTTCTTTTTCTAAATGGAATATAATGACTTTCTTATCACCAAAATTATACTATAACTTTTCATAATTATTTAGGAAAGTATTTATTTTCAATGATAACAATTTAATCATATTATTATAAAAAAACTTTGTTGGTTCAGACATTTTTGAGCTCCTCAAATCTCAGTACACTATGTAAATTTACTTTGTTGTTAATTTGATTCATTCATGGTGGATGCACTTTGTCAATATTTGCCATTGACAAAGTACATTTGCTGCATAACATTCATTATATCATTAGACAAATTCTCAAAATCCTATTTCATACCCATTTCGTACTTTTTTTTATTTAACAGTGACTATGGTTTAAATAAAATTTTTTTTTTCGTGAAAATTTTTGCGCAGAATAAATTTATTATTGACTTAAGACATAATATATATAATGAGACCCATATATAAAATAGACGAATATATATGGTGAGACCCATATATAAAATAGACGAAACTCATATATTTATTTGTTGAGTTTAAGTAAAATTTTCTATTGTTGAGTCAACTTATTTGCTAAGTAGTTGCCATATGGGTGGATAGTTTTCATTGAAATTGCACGTTCTATTGTTGCATTTTCCTCCATTAGAGTATTAAATTATGCACGATATGACGTTTATTTTGATTGGTTTAATGTTTGTAGTTGAAGAAGTGTATTGAAATTGGACTCCCAGCAATATTTATTGTGATTTTCTCAACCCAGGTGAGTGACATGACTATGGAAACTTTTTCCAGGTCTTCTTGTGTGTAGCTAACATAATAGATGACATGATTATCATTTTTTTTCAAGTTCTCTTATATCTTCCTAGCATAATAGGAAAAATTATGCAATGAAACTAATGTACGTACAATAATTTTATTATAACCGATGATTGTGATCTCACGTGAGTTTCACCATGATCAACGACTATGATTAAACCGTTATATATAAAACAGTTGCACTAAAAAAAAGTTCACATAACAGGGAACAACTTTTAACCTGACACCCAATTTTACATTCAATTAACTCATTTGAGTTTAATATAATCAATTTGAATTTGATCTAAAATGTAAATAAATAAAATTTATTTTTATGTTTTAAAAAATAATATTTTGACCTAAAGATAATATAAAATTCATAAATTGGCTAGAGATTGAATTAAATTTTTTTTCCTATATATTGTACCAAAAAATATATTTTTTCATAGGGCAATTTATCCATCTTAAAAAAAACACCTGCAACGACCCTGATAGAAAATAATCCGAACCGATCAATTTTCCATCTTTTACTAGCATGTGATTTGTCATAAGCAGATGGTAATGAAAATTTGATGTGCATTATTGCTCAGTGCCTATGATATTACAAATGTTGATGTATAAATTAACCTCTAGGGTGTAAATGAATCTAACCAGGTTGAGTTTTAAAGAATTCAAATTTAGTTCATCAAAATTTTTTTGAACTTCAATCGAGCTCAAAATTAATTCGTGTCAAACTCAAACTGAATATCTATAAATTCAAGCTTGACTATTTTAGAAAATCAGCTCCAAACAAATCAAGCCAAACCAAAATTTTTATCAAACTGACTCTAGAGCAATTTACGAATAATTCAACTCATTTACAGAGTGAAGTTTAAAAATATAAAGTTTAAACTACATGCTTTTTTTAAGCTCTCATATAAAAAATATTTAATTTTTGTAAAAAATTAAATTTAAATTACAAATAATTATATTTAATAAATACATTTTATATATTATATTGATTATATCATAATTTTAAATAATATATTCTTTTTAAAGTATTCATAAATAAAATAGTAAATATTTCTAATATAATGAAAAATAATAGTTAATATAAATAATTTTACAAATAAACCTGTTTATAAGCCTACTTAACGAGTATACTCTCGAGTCGACTCGTGAGCCTACAAACAAGCTGATTCATGAGCCTTAACGAGTCGAACACTATGAAACTTGAGCTCGGCTTATTTATTAAACGAGCCTAAAAAAATTGTGTTTGAGCTCGACTTATTTTCTAAACCAGTGAAACTAAGCCGAGCTTTTATTGAGCCAAACCTCGAGCAGCTTGTGAGCGATTTGGCTCATTTGCACCCTTATTAATTTTTAAATTTTATTAAAAAAAAAGTTTAATAACACCTCAACTTTAAAAATGAATTCCCATCTCAAACGAATATTATAATTTAATAAACTTAAAAAAATTGAATAAATAAATTAATCCCCACCTTTACCAAAGAAGTCTATTGATATTTTTAACTAGTTCAATTTTTCCTTTTTTTTTAAAAAAAAAAAAAAGTTAATATCACTTCAATTTTAATATTGACTAGGATTATAATATTTATTTTGCTCCACTTTTTTAATTGTACATTTTAAAGGTCATGCTACCATTAGATATTTCGGGTGAAGGTTAAGAATTAAAATATATTTTCCTATGATATATATCCCTTACTCTTAAATTTATTATTATATATTATATTTTGAGAAGAAGTTTTAATTTTTTGAAAAAAAAAAATTACCTAATATTTGTTAGTTTATTTTTCTTGTTTGCAGTCTTCCCGTTTTTGGAAATCAGAAAATAGCATTGCTAGGCGATTTGCAGTCACATTATCGGTGGCATTGATATGGACTATTTCAGAAATTGTGACTGTTTCTGGCAAATTCGATAATGTTTCTCAAGAAAAACAAGCCAACTGTCGTACTGATCGTTCTGGACTCATTGCTGCTGCACCTTGGTGAGTTTAGTTCTACCAATTCAATCCACTGAATTAGTCGCATTATCGTTTTCTTAACCTCAGTATATATTATTTCATGTTACAGGCTAGAATCTATCTCTGAAAATTAAATTTTTTGAGTTAATTACATCATTCTGTGATTGAAAAAAAATTATTTAATGATATAATATTTTAGATTTAATAAAAAGTTAAAAATTTTCCATAATTTTTATAATTATATCCCATCATTTTAATTTTAGTGATTTTGTTTAGTTTTAAAAATTACTTACAATAATTTTGTCTATTTAATCAAAATGGCTAAATTTTAAAAAATAATAATTTTTTTTTTAATGTTTTAATTGTCCCGTTTTTCTTTTCTTCTCCCCCTACTTCTTATTCCTCCTTCCCTCTTACCAACCCCCAACCCCTCCTTTGACGTCTATCTTTCTTTTCCTATCAGTCATTGTTATCTTAACAAGAGACTATTGGCATCAATAACAGCTAGATCGCCATCTTGCTATGTAATGTGTAATTGGTGTAACATGTGTATTATTAGTGGATTTTATGTTAATTTTTCTAGGAGGCTGGTAGGCGTATGATCTTGAGTTTGTCAGTAGAGAGAGGGTTTGAGTTTTTACAATGTGAGACTGTCGTAAAACCTTCTAATCTGGTTTAGTGTTTTTTAGGAATGACAATTGTTTTTAAATTCAATTTGATTTGCTCAAATTCGATCAAAATTTTTTTTTTTTTAATTTGATATTGTGTAAGGTGGGGAAACGGAGAGAAAGTCATAACATACCTTGCATAATAATTTTTTTATTAAAATATAATATACTTTTATAGATTGTATAAAATATTATAATTTTAACAATAAAATATAAGTATATTATTAAAATTATATTTAAAATTTATATTTCTAATTTATAATTTATTTTTTAATAAATAAATTTATTATATTATATAATAATAAATTAAAATAAAAAAATAAAAAGAAAAGTTCATGCGGGGAAATCTGCCCTGCCCGCCTCCCTAATGGGAAAGTCCTACCTCGACTCTAAATTCCTGTGGGGCAAGGACGGGGACCGATCCCCGTCTCTAACCCACCCTTTTATCATTTTTGGCTTTTTTATAATATTACTATGATATTTTTATATTAATGTCATTCAGTTAGAGGAAAGGAGTCGTCACTCGAATAATAATCAAGATAAAATTCATTAGAATGGACGTTAGCAACTTAATTTGAATAATACAATTATTTAGTTCACATAACTTTAAATATATAAACTGTTCAATTTCTATAATTTAAATAATTCAACTATTTTATCTCTTTTGACTAACTTGACTAATAAAAAGTTGCTTTAAAATAACAATAGGAACTAAACAGTACATAAACAAAAAAATAAGTAGACTAAATTTATATTTTTTAAAATAAAAAAAAATTAAATAATTAATTTTATTAAAATATAGAAACTAAATAATAATTTTTTCAATTAACAAATCTTATTCTGATACAATTTAATTTGTTGGTCTACCCAATTTGTACACGCGCAACCTGCGTCCAGTCTCATCCCATCTGGTGACAGAGAATTGAATCGGTAAAACTTTCAGTATATACTAATATCTTACTTCAATATATACAATTGATCCATCCATTTCAATGGGGAAATCCCACTTTTGAAGTTGGTGATGCTTTTTTAATGATGGTCGCTTCTATTGTTGCTACCATAGAGGTTTGATTTTTCTTCATTTATAACTAAATATGATTGGTATTTAATGATTTTGAACCCGCGCCACTTTGTGAGGGATTATGAGGGATAACTAAATAAGAAGGCAAGTCCAAAATAAAAAATAAAATATCACCCAGAAACTCAAAAGCCATGGTAATGAACCCGGCCCATAAAAAACAGCAGAGATGCCAGAGAGAAATCTCCAGAAACCAGTCAGTCCCCAGACTTCTCCACTGACGCTATACCGTACAGTCACTGGCTGACCTTCACAAGCAGCCCAAAGGCAAAACTCACTCCACCAACAACACTACACAGCACAACTGGAGCAAAACACAAGCCTAGACATGGCTAAACCAAAGAAGATCAACAAAAGGAAACCCATAAACACAAAGAGCACTTTAAGAGTCGAATCATTCCCCCCTCTGTCGCCTAAGGAGAAAATGAACCCTTAATGGTTTGAGCTTCCGATGCTGAGCCACCTAGCGAGGAGAGCAGAGCCGACATCAACTGGGATGTTGGATGACACAGACACCTACCACCATCAGCTTTTCAATCCCCACCAGTTACCATCCTCGGCTAAACAGGCCACCGCTTCTCAAATCTAGCCATGGCAAACCCCCAACCAAATCCTTCATTCAAACCCTCTGCATGCTTGCCCTAAGATCTGGCAAACAAGACAAACAAAGCAAAACTGTGGACAACCAAACTGGAAAAAGGAGAGGGAAAACCTTTACCAAGCCAGACAAACCCCAAAGGGCAAGGGAGGCCACCGAAAAGAGAACTCGACTGACTCGAGACTAATCTACTTGTGTGTTGTTGATTTGATCGTTTGAAATTGTGGGTTTATCTAAATTAACTAATAAATCGTTATAGAAAGGATTTAATGTTAAAAATATTAAATTTTTTATAAAAAAAATTAATTTTACTCATTTAATTTTTAATTTAAAATTTAAATTAATTAAATCAATCTAAACATGTGAATTTTGGATCAATTTTCTAATTGGCTTGCCAATTTCATCCCATTTTATTAATAAGACTTTATTTTCTGCAGTCTGATGATGAAAGTTCTTATCGCTCAAAAGGATTAGAGAGTGCCCTGCCCATTGTACCTTTTGTACTGCGTAATGCAATCGGGTTTCAGGTAACAAATAATGCACATCTTTTAGAATAGTATGTTCATATAGTATGGGGTAAATTCTTCTAAAAAATAAATTAAAAATAATAATAATAATAAAAGAATAAATTACTCTTTATTATCTCATGTATAGATATTTTTTAATACACCCAAACTTGCTTTGTTGCTTTTTTATCTACATTACGTGTTTATTAGTAATGAAAATTAGGGTATGATTTGTGTATTAAAGAATCTATAAATGGCTGGTTTCATAGAAATTTATATACTAATTATAAGACCTTTCATATACCATAATCGTTGTTTCTGCATCACTTCTTATTAACTTTTTATGGATTTCCAGGGAATTGGAACTTTTATTGATGCAGTGTTTGGTATGGGACTTGGCTCCATTGCTTCAACGTAATGACTAAACTTTGAATATCCAGAATAAATAGCTCCTCTGATCTTTACTTGATTATAATTTGGTGTTTCACAACCAACCTTTATGATTTAACACTTTCACAATCTCAATTTTATAACTTTGTATGGCATATTTTGGGAAAACAAGAGGAAATAGAAATATGTACATGTGGATTTTTCTTGCCTATTCACCAGAGACTGTGAGTCACGGTTCCATCATACATCTTATATCTTTGATAATTCAAATCTAAATAAAATTTTTCATATATGTATATTGTATTTATTTTGGAAAAACAAGTTTATACTCATTGATCAATTTATAGATATACACATATATACGTGTAGCTTGTGTGTTATAAATGATTTATCTGTTTAGAATTAAAGTTGAAATATTTTTTTAAAATATTACAATTTAAATAACTATTTTACAGTTTTGAGATTTTAATGGTTAAAATAGATTAAATTTAAATTAAATTTCAATAAATATATTTTGAAATAATATTTTTCATAAAATAATAATGCAAAATAAATCCTTTTTTTTTTGTAATAGCAAAATTATAAAACCTTCTTTATTGGAGTGTATTGAGTTTTGTGCCTAATCCACGCTTTTTATTAATGCTGTGAGCTAATTATGCTTTGTTGTCCATACAGTGAACATGTAGGTTTATTGGGATTAACAAAGCGAGTCAGCCCAAGGATTGTGCTTGTAGCAGCAATTTTTCTGCTTGTATTTTCTATGATAGGTAAACTACATCACCACCAACACCACCCCCCCACCCCCCTTATTTTATCTTGTCTCAGTTGATGTAGCTTATAGTTGCGCTGCTTCTGAGCTTTTGGCTTTGTTTTTATCTAATTCATATACTCAAACAATGCTGCAAATTAAGAGAGGAAGATAAAAGAGTTGTATAATATTATGAACCAAGACCCTCCCATCCTTCCTCATCCCCCATCCTCTTCTATCTATTTTGAAAACTTTCCATATGATATAGACTTGTTTATCTATGGAAACTCTTCTCAAAATCTTGGCATATTACTGAAGTGTTCACTCCTTACAGACTAAATAGACAGCGTAGGAAGTTTGGTTATGTTACTCTGTGACCACAAGAGCCTTCAACCTTCCCTTGAATACCTTAATAATCTCAGGGTCGATACTTGCAAATTGTAGGGTTTTCATCATCGTCACTAAGTAACAGAAAGCAACATCTACATCCTAGACATTATAGCTCAAGACAAACTTTTTCTCACAACAAGGTTTCATGGTCATCATCATAGAGGTGGTAATCATCAATGACATGACTTCCACAAAGCAGAACAAACAGAGTCTCATAGCAAGGTTCGATCAGATAGAGTTTCTCACAAAGTCAACCCAGCCATAAACCCACAAGCTAAATTAGGTTGTGGCATGAACAAAAAAGGTAAAGAGAACAAAATCCATCAGTCTTACAGTCAACAAGCAAAGTTGTCTCGCAATCAACAAATAAAGTTGACACCGTTGGTTTGTGTCCTGAGTTACCTAGAAAATTGTACATATCTAGAGGATCCTTTGAAGCACTGTTCGACAATTTGGAATGGCTTCAGCGTAGCATGGTTAGCATTCTCAAAAACCCTGCCCAAGCTTTCAAGCATTAGCAAGCAGAAGGTGTGCATTTTATTTCAGCCTCTTCCTTGCGCGGCATCGTGATGTTGCCAATGGTCCTTTCTCTAAAAGATTGGAAGCTCTTACCTCCCCCTTGAGTAATTGGCTTTCAAGGTGGTTCTCCTCTGTTCTCTCTTGGGAGAAGAACTTTACCCCCTCAAATCGATTTGCATGGGTTCAATGCCATGAAATACCGCTTCATTTTTGGTATCCCAATTTTTTTGTTTGGCTCAATAACTTCTGTGGCTTTTTCATCTCTCTCGATAACAGCACCTCCAAGAAGCTGAAGTTAAACGTGGCAAGGATTCTAGTTTCGAGATCTAATCTAAAGTTTATTCACAAGATTATGGCAATGAAAATTGGCAGTATCAAGAATCATATCACCTTAATTGAAACAGTGCAGCAAGGCATTCCTCATGGCAAGGAATCTCAATCCTCTGCCACCTACAGTTACAACATCATCTTCCCTTCTCTCCTCGTCATCCAAATCCTCTCCACGTGCCTAATCTGGACATCTGCATGAACAACTTTATCCCCCTCTCCCAGTTGATCTGCAATCACACCTCAAGCTACTCTGTCTCCAATGATTGACGATGCTTCCCCCCTTTTAGAGTTCTTCATTCTAGATCAAATGGAAGACATACAGCCATCTTCTCCTATTTGCATCAAGCCACTCGGTGTCTCTTTTCTCAAGAACCGTTTAGTGTAGAATCTTAACAATTGGTCAATGGAAGACATTAGCTCACATCTCTGTCCTCCTTTGAATCCAGTGTTGTTACTAGAAAAAGGGGCATGCATCATCACTCCTAGGCTTGAGCTAGAAGTGGGCCCTATTTTAGATGTTGATCCAGAACCCTTAATCAACAGCCCATTCTTTCATTCGACCCATATTCATCTAGCTATCTCTTCTTATTGCGCAAAATCTCACAAATGCGCGAATTGTTAACAAGTAATAAAGTGATGAATAAAGTATTATTTTAATGAGAATTATATTGAACACTAAACTACATAGCAATTATAATTATTTAGACTATCAAAATTTAGACATGATGAAATAAAAAATAATTATTACTAAAAGCAAAATATTAACTAATTAACTAAACTGAATATTTAAGAATAAAAGCATTTCAGAACTAGGGGTTCATACTTTAATTAACTATAATTCAATCTAATTTTTTTAATAAATGGGAAATTATCACTTTAAAGGAAATTAATTCTAACTTATCTTAACTCCTCTCTCAAGTACTCAAGTTATATTTTAATTAATCCAAATCATATTTTCGTGGTATTTAAATCAGTTAAAACTCATTAAGTTTCTTGATTAATTGTTAGATCTATATAGAATTTCAGCCTATCTCTAGATCAAGAGCCCTAGGCTCAAAATCTTGTTCATCTAATATTAATTTTCCACATTTCAATTCTTCAATTAATATATAAAATTAATACTAAGTGGATACTAACAAATACTAAGTGGATACTAACATATTGCATGCATAATATAAGAAATCGAATCAAAACTAAAATCCCAAGTTATTGAATAAAATTAAACTAAATCCATAATTAAATTGAAAGTGCTACATCCCCAACCTTAGAATAAAAAAAATTACTCAGTCATGGTGAGTTTTACAATCAAGTTTATAAAATAATAAAAAAAAGACATGAGAAGAAATTGAATGAAAGAACCCAAATGGAGAATTACAGCCTTAGACTTTTGGAACTTTAGTCGGAACTTCCTCTGAAAATCTTACAAATCCCTCTCTCCTCTTGCCTTTCTCAAAGCTGGTTTTTGCTCTCTTGAAAGTAAAAAGGTTAATCCCTCTCAAACTCTAACTTATAGTATTTATATCTAGTGAAAAACCATTATTTCAAAGTTCTAAAAGCTTTAGAAAACCTCTGAGAACAGCCAAGAATCGTGGAAGGTCAAATTGGATTTTTTTTATCATCGAAAATAGCACGGGCCATGTAATTTGGGTTAATTTACACAGCCCTACCCCGTGTAAGGCTCTTGGACTTGAATTCTGAAGTTTCTTGTGCTTAGTGATAACACGGGCCATATTATTTTCACACGGGCCATGTATTTTTACGCATATAGGCCGTGTTATTTTTACACAGGGTGTGTAATCTTACATCTCAGGAACATGGGCCGTGTTATGTTCTGGGACCTTCTACATTGCTTTTTCACATTCCGAAACTTCTCCAATCACCTTTATACCTTTCTGAGCCATCTATACACACCTAATAAAGGCTAAAAATCATGGGATCATATCAAATTAAAACAAAAATTAAAAGATAACTAAATATGCTAGAAATAAACATGAAAGTAACTAAATACTAATAAAAGGAAATGAATATGCTTCCTAGATGGCTACATGAATCACTTCTCTTCCTTTGAGCAAGCCTAGCCTTCTTCTGTTATCCTTGGCAACAAGTTGAAGCCGTCTCGCCTTCTCAAGCAAAGATGTAAGTGTAGATTTGTTTCAAATTTGTTCTATTTTTTTGCCAAAGCTCTCTCGAGGTGGAAGGAAAAAGTTAAAAAGTCCTTAGACCATCCGATAGCGATATTAAAAAGATGAACAAGTTCCACAGAAAATTGTTTCACTTGCAAAACTCATTGGACATTTGCCTTGACCCATAACAGGAAGCATGGCCAAAGTCATTGTTGGCAAAAATTGGGCCTCGTTAGGTGGTGATGCAATATTTCCTAAAGCAGATTAAGGGTGACACGAATCTATTTCAAGGCAGTTACCAATAGCAATTCTTTCGGGATATTATAGCTTTGTTTTTTTCGGTTCTCTGTCGCTCATGGCAATCCCTCTCTTTCTCAAAGCAATCTCTTCTTTTCCTTCTCTTTTTTGGCTTGCTACAGCTTGGTTTCTCGGTATCTCAGGATGTGTTCTTTCTTTCACTTTTAATTTGCTTGTGGCTCCTAATTAGCATCTTCGTTGTTCTTTGTTCTGGAATCTTTATTCCTCTTTTGTTTGTTCTTGTTCCATTGTTCCTTTTTCAGTGTTGTTTTTCTTTTACTAGTTCTCTAGCTTTTAATAAAATCTTTTTGCTTATAAAAAAAAAAATTGTTGCAAATAGGAAAACTTGCGGTTTCTTCTAATATTACTGTATATTAATTTAGTTTGTTCACTCAATGCCTGATCTAATGAGATCATATAACATCTTTAACAGGAAAACTTGCGGTTATTCTCGCTTCTATACCCTTGCCAATTGTTGCAGTTCTGTATATTGTATTCTTTCCCTATGTGGGTATGTATCCTAACCTTTATGTATATGTTTTAGTGACTCTCTCTATATATATACTCTCTCTCTCTCTCTATATATATATATATATTAAAATTCTATAAAAAAAATTATATTTTCTTTTAAGAAATGTTACTCACTAAACCGGTAATAAGTAGCATGAATTAACCACTCTAATTTTATATTAATGATTCATTAATTACTAAGGATGAATTGTGTGCCTATAAATCAGTACACATTGCGACAAAACTTATTTAGATCTATGGATTTAAGACACATATATGTGAATCTCACTTATTTTATAATTTATTTTACAAGTAAGTTTCACTCATACGTTTTTGTTCTGGATCAACATGTACTAGATCTAAGTAAAAATTTTCCCTAAACATTGTAAGCACTCTTGCATCGATCTAACATCTAAGTTGATGACATTCTGCATTTGCTTTTTATTAATTAGTATTCGTCATATTTTATACTTAGTTAATGGACTTTTCGAGTGAGACTCATTTGTGGGTTAACAGTTTCAACTGGTCTTGAAGATATCAATTACTGCGATTTGAATAGATTCAGGCCAAGGTTCATTCTAGGGTTTGCTCTCTTTGCGGGTGTCTCCATCAATAACTACGACAGTGCATATGATGTATTTTCTGGTCAACCCCTTCCTAATAACTCCTCCTGGGTGAGTATGCATGCTTCAAACAGATGTAGCTGCTTGTAGGGACTCGAACACTAATGAAACTGTTCCATTTTATTTTTCGTGGCTTTCAGTTCAATGACTTATTGCAAGTGATTGCCTCATCCCCACCAACAATTGCAAGTGTATTAGCCATCATTTTTGACGTTTTGATGGCTAAACCCTCCATAGAAGAAAGGAAAGAGGCTAAAGAAGGACTGAAGAAGCCAACGGAGGTGCTGCGAGTGGATGAGGTGGAGGTGGTGCGATTGAGACCTCTAGCAGATGATTTGAGGTCTTTAATTGATAAAAATCATTCAGCGGGTTCTCTCTTTGGGAAACTGTTCTCGCAAAAACATTGATACACTTGAATGTATTCATTATTCAGTATATTAATAATTCACTTTTTTTTTTGAATGTTAATATTTCACTTTGTTAAAGAGTGAGTGTTGCGTGATTTACATTTAGCTAATAAATAATTATCATGTATTAATTATAATTGATATAGACTCGCTTATACTCGGCATTCACTTGTTTGATTTGGTGCAATACTCAGCAATTATGTATTCATTCTGTTTTAATTCTGCTGTAGACACCGGAAAGGCTTAAGAGGGTGGAAATTTATTCAAACCAGGGGTGAGCACTATTCGGTTTGAATCGAATAATCCGAACTAAACCGTCTTAATTCGGTAATTCAATTCGATTTTTAAGATAATTCGATTTGGTTTGGTTTTAGAGAGAAAAATTGGTTGAACTGAATCAAACTGAATTACTTTATTGATTTTTAAATTGATTTATTTTTATAGAAAATTTATGATTTATATGTAATTATATATATATATATATATTATTTAATTTCATTTATTAATTGTTATTAGGTTCGAACCAATGTCAAAATCAGACTAAATAACTTGAAAATTAAGTCTAAATTAAATGTGTTAATTCATATCAAATAATATTAATGAGTCGTGTTATGTCGAATTAACTCAATACGATTTAATATTAAACATCTTATTATGTAGCCCGTATAATAAAAAAATCATATTCGTTGTTAGATTTTTGACATGATTTATTAATTGTGTCATATTCATATAGACAATAATTATATTTGTGTTCGTATTCATGTCAACACAACACAAAATGAACACGAGCCACCAACCCGAATAGCCACCTATCGAACAGTACAACAAACTTTATAGCTTATACGTGTGTAAATTGATCTAACCCTGTTGGTTCTTGTTGTCTGAAATGATATTTTATCCTAGTCGGTCCAATATTTTTTTCCTTTATAAAAAAAAAATACATATCATTTATTCAACAATGGTTAGTTCAGCTGGCCAGTTGGCAAAGAAAGAAGTCCCTCTTCTATTTTTATTAACCATGGTTCAACTTCATTGGAGACTATGAGATTATTTATTCTAAATATATCAGGTTGATACGAAGGAGTGTACTCTCAAGACATTTAGGGAGAGGACTTAATTTCCGTACACAAATAAAAAAAAAAGTGACATTCAATTAATAAAATAGCCATACATCTACCATTAAGAATATTGATACCGACAAATTATGATATAACCCTACGACATAAGAAAAATCTCCGAAAACCTACAGAGGATCACATGGCTATTGAATTGTTTTCTTGTCTCAACATCTAGTAGAGACATTACAATTGTTATAGTCTTTTAAGATATCACATTTATGCCACAAAATTGATCAACAATTATCCCAAACCAACAGACACCTTCCCATGGAAAATATAAAAATAAAATCCATAAAAGAGAAGAGGACAGCTACATGGCAAATCAACTCCTCATAGAAGGAGAAAAGTAAAACCAAAAACTCCACAGAATGCAAAAAATAAAAAATAAAATGTTGGAGAAGACATTGAAGGTCTTATTTAATTATGGTAAGCTTCAAGCGCTCGGCCCTTTGGTTAAGAAGCATCTCATATGAGAAGTAATTTTTTAGTCTCTTATGGATAGAGGAATTGTTGAGTTTGTTGGAACTGAAGAGGAAAATAACTGCAGCACGATATGGGGAATGAAAGTGAATTGAAGTAACTTTGATAATTTAAGAGGCAGCTTCATACCAGCTCATGATATAAGTACTTTAATTCCCCATGCAATATTGCATTTTTCTTTCGCTTCAGTTCCACCAAAAACTTGACAATTTACTTAACCATATTTGTATGGTAAAATATGTCTTCCATTATAGGATGCTTCTTGAAGTACAGGGTATGCACTATGAGTCTTTGATAAAATAAAACAAAAGAGAAAGTAGCCTAAATTAAAGAGAAAAATAACATAAACTAAGAAGAAAACAACAGATATGACTTTTATTGGAAAATAACTTCAATTACATGAATATAATTCTCCAATAATGCTAAGATGCTATGTTCTTTCATAAGAATAGACAAACAAATAAGAATGCATCATATTTTATTAGAAGGCCACACTTAAGAAATTAAGCAATTAGATATGCTCGTTGGTACGAGGGGAGAAGAATTAACCACATCAATATCCTTCTTTTTTTTTTTTTTGCAGTGGATAGAAATTTCTGTAATAGCGCTTTTAAGATTCTTTCTACACACATATATCTATAATTATACTGTAATTACAAGATTAGCCAGTAGTCAGTATCCTGGCTTAAACTGCCCTATATAAATTTTCTTTCTTGTGTTCTGCATTTGATAAGACATTTAATTTGTTGCAAAGATGTAATAAATTGACAATATTCTATACTTTTACTCCTTTCTTTGCCTGGCGAGTGATTGCTTCAAAGTTAAAATGAAGGGAAGAACCTGTTAAGGTTGTAAGGCAGTGAATAGAACTCTTCACTCCTAACGTCTTGATCAAAATTTCTGAACTTCCTCCACCAGTGCCTACCGCTGTCTCGCCGGGTCGAGCTGTGCCTCAGACTGTGAGTGAGGTCCAAGAAGAATGCAACCATAATTGACACTGTTGCCGGAGATGAGAAAATCACTTGCATTATGTTGTTGAACTGCAAGCAATAAAGAAAAGCAGAACTTCTTAAGAGGATGAACATCAATTTCTGTCATGTAAATTGATACAATTATTATACCACAGAATTTGCAGCAATTCAAACGTGCATACCCAGGTGGCACCAGTGTGAACAGGGCCACGTCCAGATATTAAAAGATATTCATTGAAGTATTGTGGCACAGAGAGGCCCATGAAGAGAGAAAAGCCAAGGATAAACTTTGTCCTGAAGCTATTCAGGTTGCAGAACTGGAGAAATCCAAGACCAGCTGAACCTGCTCATGCCACAAGTATATCACAATAAAGTTAATTTAAATTGTTACCTTTCAAAGTGATTAATTAAACAGTTGGACAACAGAGCATGCCTGACCAGAATATGTTACGGTACTCACTGAATTTTTTTTTTTTTCAGCAATAAGTTTCTCAACTAATCAACTTGTTCCTCAATTTAGTTATGGTGATACCACACTCAAAATAGAATGCAGCCGCATTATTGACCAAGATTTAAGTAAGGGATGCTTACAAACATAAGCGAAGAGGACACAGTACAGAGCTGCCATAATTGGCAAGGGTATGGAAGCAAGAAGAGCCCCAAATTTTCCTGTTAGAGATGATTCATGACACCATTAGAGCAACCAATGATTGAACAGAATTATAAACATTTTGCTAAGGTCCTAATCTCAACATTGTTTAAGAAGAAATGTAAAATAAAACCAAAAAGTACAATAGAGAATTATCAATGATCAGTAGTTAAGACAAAACAGAAAGATCATAATATAGAATACTGCACCTAATACAGAAAAGAAAAGCATAAAGCCTGCTGATATTTGAACAACTCTCCGACTTCCAACTCGTGTTAATCCCAAAAGACCAGCATTTTCACTACAAGTACACAAGGAATTATCATAACACAACATTAGCAGAAGAAAATATTATGATTAGAATGTCCATTAACTCAATATGCTAAACCATTTAAGCCTTTCAGCACTTTTATTCATCAGCCTATGTGATTGACAACAAAACTTGAATGGACAACAGAATTTTTTCCAATTCATTTGCAATCTAAAAAGCAATACACAGATTTTATTCTTAAACTGTCTTCAAAAGGATGGTTGTAGACTTGTAGTTTAATACAAGTAAAAAAATAAATAAATAAAAAATAAAAATAAAACCTGTTTTTTTCTCCTTTTCTCACCAGAACGCCACAATATATAAAGTAGATTGAAAAAACCTCGAAGCTGGTTTAAGATTTTTTCAAGTTAATTATCATGCATTAAGTATAATCAAATGAAGTTCAGAGTAGCAGACATCATCTAAAAATTATCTTCTACAACGAGAAGGAAACATCCAACTTCAAAAGTTCAAAGTCGTTACACTGAAGCAGTGGAGCCACTTCCTGTACCAAAACCTGCAGCCAGCAATGTTCCAATTCCCTGGATATTTAGAAGTCAAAAAGGTGTTAGAGAAATCAAAACCAGCAATTATGGAATGTAAGAGATCCTAAAAAGAATGATAATAGAACACCCTAGGATCATTCATTACCAGCCATCCAATACCACGGCTGAGTACAGAAGGTGGTATTGGAGTAGCACTGCCATATCTTGATGCTGCAATGATTGTTCCACTAGACTGCAAACAATAATTGAAAAAAAGAATAATAATAAGATAGATAAGCAAGTAATAAGGTACTAGCTAGAAACCTTTTGGAAAGATACAAGTAGTTATAAAGGCAGAACATGAACAAAGGACCCTATAATTCAAGGCATTCAAACAATTATATCCAGCTTTCACTTTGTTGACCTTCACAAGACTAAGAGCTTTGAGATTGCTCCAGAAATAAGTTGTCACAAAACAAAACTTTGAAATGGCATCTTCTCTAGTGTGTCTGGCTAATTTTGTTGTAAGTGATGTTAAAACAATAAGAACCACAAGCATATTTTAGAACCAGTCACATCCTCGATTTCAGGAAAAAATGAAACACGCAGATGATTATATTGAGCATCCTTTTTGATGACTACTTACAACAGAGACCCTTTCCTGACCTTCATAAAGCATAAAGCTGCACTAGAACTTGAATTAGACATTGGTAGAAGTAAGAGGTGAAGAAATACTCTTGAAAAAATTTACCTCAACAACAGCAACAAAACAAGCAGCCATCATTGCAAAAGTATCACCAGCATCAAAAGTAGGACCTCCCCATTGAAACGGATATGGAACTCTTATCCTGCACACAGAGTGAAGTAAAATATTAATTAATGTCATTGATTTTCGCTCGAGATAGTGTATAAGCTTAAAATATAATAATAAATCAACAAACTAATAGCAGTAGAATACAATGATAAAGGTAAGTGTCTCTCTTTCTGATGTAGGACACCAATCACCACATTCTGAACTACAAATAATATCCTAAAGTTAATGAGAGGAGTATAGTTAATTATTTTATGGTAATCTCAAAATTAAAAATGTGTGATAATGAAAAAGCATATGCTTTCAAATCTAAATGCATCGATGAAGTTGTCAGGCATATAATGACAAGCCGTTCAGCAGCAAATTCTACTTCATCATATCGTAGAAAAACAGAAATTAGATAAAAGAAATGATGAGCAATAATCCTGCATTGCAGCTGTTTTTTTCAACTTCGCTCTTGTTGACAATTACTTTAAGAAGCCTTCTTTTTGGTATACATTATAGGTGTATTATATCCACATAGTAAAAAATAATAATAATAATAATAAATAAATAAATAAATAAATAAATTAGTAGTTCACTCCATGCTGTGCTTTTTAGTTATTAGTTGCAGTACATTAGCCACTGGATTTAGGAAAGAGCATGACACATTGCAGATTGCAGGAAACAATAAAATGTGTACAGCTGTACATTATTAGTAAAGAGATGCATTAAAATGAACCAAAGCTCAGTTCTTTTATTTGAGCTCACCAAGGAGCAGCACTAAGTAGCCCAGAACGATCAGTGCGGCAACTAATTTGTGTGTTTGGAGGTTTATTATCATATGCACCAGCTACTGTCAAAATTTCTGCAAAAACCCATACAACTGCAACGGAGAATAGGACTGCAAATCGAGCCAGTATGATTCCTTTTGATTTCATCATATGAGGAAGAAACTGCAACAGCATTGGTTATAATCAAGATGAAAAAACGTAATAAAAATAGGTCAATTATTTCCAAAAATTAAGGATACACAATAAACATAGGCGATTCATAGTCCTACTAAATCAGCAAGCATTAATAGCAAAAGGGTAGAATAGAAACATTAAATGAAGCCCAGAACTTTATCTCCATCCTAAGACCCAGTCTGGGAGGTAATTCATAGTTCCTCACCAGACCAGATTACCATTTATAATGTCAGTTGAAGCAAAGTATGAATGCAAATAATGTCACTCTCACCTGAGATAAGAAGACCACTAAAAACAATGCTGGAAGTCCAATTTCAATACATTTCGCCAGCTAGAAGCATCAACAGAAAATATTATACAAGTTAATTTTCAAATTGAAGAAAATGAAGCACTAGAACATATAGTTCCATACAAAATTGTTTCATCAGTAAAACAAACGATTTAAAAAATCTAGAGAATCAGGCAGCAAAGATCAGAATGAACCATCTGTTCATATAATCGACAATGGCAAACAGAGAAAATAAATCACAGAAAAGGTGTTATATAGAAGCAAGGAGTTAATACAAAAAAGCTCAGTTTATATCATCAGATTCGTTAGCCTGACGAAAATAGTTGTTAATTGAAAATGATTGTCGATATTAAATAAAATAAAAAGGACATGAAGTCATTTTATCTTCCCTAATAAGTGCACTTCTCACCAACAAGGCGAAAAGAAAATGTTTACAGAATTGTTGTGAAGCATTTAAAGACTCGTCCTCATGTCTGCTTAAAAGTTCTGGTCAGTGACAATTCAAAGTTTCAAACAAATATTTTTTCTCCTTTTTCCAAACTGAACATGTTTTGGAATTATCTTGCACTTGTGACTTCGATTTTTACATAGGCAACTAAAACTCGTTGTTCAAGAAGTTTTAGCAGTCTTACTTGTGGAAATCCATGTGCATAAAGCCCAAGTCCAGTGAGAGTCACAGGTGGAACAATAGCAAGAGGGCTAAGCAATCTACAAAAGACATCCGAAAATGAAAGCAAGCAGATGATGGATAAAGAAATCTTAAATCCATTACAACAACTTACCTTGAAAAAATTCTCCAAAACCCAAAGAAACCAATAACCATTTGAAGGATCGAGGCAATGATAAGTGCTCCTTGTATGGCTCTCATGGATTGTTTAAACCTCTAAAACCACAAAGGAGAGTAATACAACGATCATCAACACAAAAATGCATTAAAACATCGATTAACCAATTTTAAACTAAATCTTCACTTCCCTAGTATTATTTTCAAAATACTAGTAAATTTTAAGCATAAGCATTCTCTTCCATCTTCTTCAAGACCCAATGCAACAACAAAAAAACAAAATAAAATAAAAATCATAGCATTCAGTAAACCAACCTGATGAGGACTGAGAAATGCGTTGTTATTATTGTTGTTATTGTTAATAGACAAAATAATGGCGATGGCAGGGATAATGAAAGCATAGGATCCTCCAAACACCACTGGAAGTCGAGTGCCAAACCAAGTCTGCAAGAGCGTGTTTATTCCAGCAACAAAAAGCAATGTGCTTATCAGCTCAGCCTTCTCCACCTAATACCAAAACGGGAATAATCAATTCAAAAAGAAATCATATAAACACGAATCTGAAATTATGACAATTCTGCTATATAAAAGTATTGCACCGCATTACATTGCCACCACCCATCAAAGGGACGAGTATGGAAGGAATGATCACAGTAGTTCCAAGCATCACTAGGTAGTGCTGAAATCCTAAAGCGATGGCCTCAGCTGCAATCAATGGGGAAAGTTTTATTAAAAATTAATTTTTGCACAGGAATTTATTATTAATTTGACCATTACAATTCACCATTAATACTCAACCAATGCCTCAAAGGAATAATTTTTTTGAAGGATGTCATAATACGAAGTCAAATAGGTAATTTTTCTTCTTCATAAAAATTTGAGCCGTTGCCATTATAGATTTCATTATTCTACCTATGAAAACGTTACATCAAGTGTGATCTAAAGAACATTTATTTGGAAGCAATATGATCAGAACCAACCAGTGAGCCAAAATTAAATATGCAGATGGCACAAAAAGGAAAATTATACATCTTCTACACAAATTTTTTAAGAAAGAAAACGCAACGCAGTAATTTTTACATGGAAAAGCTCTGTTTGGTTAATGGGAAAATGCAGGAAAACAAGATCATAACTGTAAATAAGTTGCTTAAACCCCAAGAAATCGAACCTTTTTTTCTGATAGAAGACTTGGATAATTTTCTTTATTTAACTTAAAACGGTAAAAATATACAGAGTCCACTAGCTGATTGGGGAAGGAGAATAAAATTAAAGAATTGAAAACTTTTCGTTCATTTTTCTGTTCTTTAGCTTCCCTAACCTTTCTTGGCTACCAAACAGAATCTATAAAACCGATGATCATTTCATTGATCAGCATTCATCAATATTTCCAAATTTGTCAAAAAATAACATGTAATACAAGTAGTAGAATTAAAAATATATATATAAAAAGAGAGAGAGAGAGAAAATGAAGGAATCGACAATAGAAAATCGCGAAGTAATCGGAATTGCATCAATAGGACAAATACACATCTGAGAAAACAAAGCATTAAAAAAAGCGCGGGAAATCCGTCAACAGTGAACGAATCATTTGAACAAAGAGAATCCAAGTGGTAAATTTTTTAGCTAAGCCAAAACACAGCAGAAAAACAAAAATGGAGACTGATAGTGATAAGAGAGAGAGAGTATACGCCATGAAGGAGAGCTGGAAACGCAGAAGTCGACACCAGGGAGTTGATCCTTAATGGGAAAAGGTGCAAACTCGTCGACCTTGGCACCGGCACCGGCACCGGCACCACCACCGGCACCCGCACCGGGACCACCGCCTCCAAGTCCAACTGCCATTGTGAGTTTGTAAAAGCGTACAAGGCTGTGTGGTTTCAGTCAGGTTTTGGCAAGAGCTAACAATTTGCAAAGAAAAGTTTATAATGGGAAGCAAATCCAAAATTCAAATACACTCTCTGTGAGTAGTCAAGAGAAGAAAAGGAGAAGAAGGCGCGCGTTAGGCGGTGACTGTTATGACTAAGAGATGCATGAGACGTACATTTTCCTTCCTGTCTCCAGCTACCTCTCTCTCTCTCTCTCTCTCTCTCTCTCTCTCTCTCGTGGAATTTTTAGACCGTACAGAATATTTTTTTGTTTATATTTTTAATTTATTATGTAAATTATTTCAGAAATTTTATTTTAATCTAAAAATTAAAAACGTCAAGAAGTTCTAGAAATTAGATTTATTTTTTTATTTCAATTAAGAAATTAATAAAATTAATTCATAAATTTTAATTTTTAATTAAATTAAAATTTTAAATTAATTTAAATAAAAAATTAAAAATAAATTAAATATTGACGAAATTGAACGTTGTACTTTTTTTAATAATTAGCGATCATTAATTACAATAAAAGAAGTTATTGTAATAAAAAAACAATCATATATGAATAAAATACAATATAATTTTTTTTTTCTTCATTGGACTTGATTGAATTTAAATTCAAATTCAAATCTTATAATTTTAAAAATAATTTTAATATCATTAATTAACTAATATTAATAAATACAAAGTAATGTGATGCGAGGTTAAGGATGTAGGATAGCCTGATTTGGTTCAATACATATTGATAGTGTCAAGTTTGAGTCTTTATTTTTTAAATATTTTTACTAAATAAGGACATGAAGGATGTAAATAGTTAAGAGTATAACAAAATTAGGAAATTATCTGTGTTAATGTACGTGAATATTAATAATTTTAAATTTTTTAATTTTAATATAGAAAAATAATATAATGTAATTTTTTATTTTTAATTATTAATTTTAATATTTTATAAAAAATTGTTCTAACTGAACTTTTAACTTCATTTTTCAATCTATGACCATACATGAGATTCAACCATAATATTACTATTAACATTTTCAAATTTACATTTTAATACCCATAATTATTGACAACAATGATTTTTTTTTTTATAAAAAAAGTAAATTCATTAAAGAGTAAAATAAGTGTAAGATCCATGACTCATATACAAGAGATAAATCTGATCCCTAATCTAAATAATCCAAATTCAAATAAAAGGAGAATGACACCTGATAATACTGTAAAAGAAAATATCACATGTTAAACTTTTAAAAATATCTTTCTGTTTCACATATATATATATATATATATATATATATATATATTTCTCAATTTCACAACCATGCTTAAGTATAAGAATTATTATTGCTTCCCCAGGTACAAAACCTATACAGAAAAGGTAAAATAAAAAAAAATAAAAAACCCATTTTTATATTTAAAATTTAAATTAACAAAATTAAGACATACTTTTTATTATATAATTTATCAATTATTATTGAATTTATTCAAGTTCCAATAAATATGAAAAAAAAATAAAGTCAATGGAGTATGGTTTGGTATACAAAGCAACAACTTTTTAGAATTATTTATATATTTATTTTAGGTTCTGATGACAAGTCTATGCCACGTTAAGTGTCTTCATTAGGAATTATTAATACCACCATGCTTTATTTACAATTAGATATATTTATAATTTATTTTTTATAATATAATTTTAATTTTTTTACTAATTTTAAGGCATAATTCTTAAATTTTTATACGAATGAAATAATAAAAATTTTAAAAATATTAAAAAAGAAATTTATAAAAATTTAAGAGTTAAAATAAATCATAATTATTTAATACTCTAGTCACACTGAAAAATTAGTATTAAATTGTTTAAATTGAAGCAATTAATAATGTTGTTAGTAGTGGAGCTGTCTATTTGTTGTTGATCGGCTAAATCCTAAACGCCAAACATTTGTTTATTTATTTAATTGTTTTACTGTAACACGAACTTATATATATATATATATATATATATTATAGAAAAATTAATTTATTTTTTAAGGGAAAGAAATGTTAATTTGTTGATTAAAAAAATATAATTTTATATATATAGATTGGAGGACAATTGAGTTAACAAGGACATTTTCACAGATATGGTTGGCCTATAACCATCAAACCATGGAAAATAAATAAAATTATATTGTAATTAAAGAAAAGGTAACTAAAGAGAATGAATAACCTTTTTATAACTATTTATGTTGAATTCACGGTTAATTATTTTATAAGAACTATGAGCATGAAGGTTTCGGTTTAAGTTTTAATGTCAATTTTGATTTAACTCTTTTTTATATGATTTTGATGACATTTTATGATTTAGATTTTTTCTAAAATTTATTAACTTTTAAATGAAAAAAATGTGATTTTGTTTTGAAATCAAATATATTAAATTTCAGGAGAGTATTTGATAAATTACAATTTAATTCATTTTAATTTTAACTTATATAAGTGATTAGGTTATTTTACACATCCAAATGACTAACCAAATCAATGTTGCAATCTAACCACTTATATTTACCCTTTTATATTTATACTTTCCTGATGTGGGATTTATAATCTCAACAAAATAGATTTATTTTGGTCTAGTTTAATCATGATTAAGTTAATAATAGTTTTAATCAATTTTAATTTTATTTTTTTAAGGAAAAATAACTTTTATTAACCAGAACGGAAAATATAGCTTTAAAATTACAGTAAGAGAAGAAGATTCTGAACTAGCCTCTGAACTAGCTAGTTTGCTGATCTAGCTATGGTGGCTAGCAAATGGGCGACAGAGTTCACAAATCTCCTTACAATCACTAAAGAACATTCACTTAGCTCATCTAGTACAAGCTTACAATCATTAACTACAAAACAAAAGAAGACATATCTGTAAACCTTTGAACAGATTAAACAAGAATGTAACACCCACTACTTTTTGATGTTGCAATTTTCTGTCATGGATGGGAAATTCTTGTAAAACTTAGGGTTTCACGGACAAGGGAAATAGTGGTAAGTTCTATATATATGATATGATTTGTTAAAGGTGCATTCAAGAGTGCAAACGTTTTATTTGTTTTGGCCAAGAAAGTTTTACATGTTGTTTTTGGGCAAAAGGAACTTTGGCAACTAGAGGTTGGACTTTCGACAGCCGAAATCCTTTTCACTGATCAAATGTCCTTTTGGATATAATGGATTCCGACAGCAGAAAGCTGGGCTTTTGGTAGCTAAAAGTCTCCTTAACAATAGGGGTATATAGCCCATTTCAGTTCAGATTTTAAAGAAAATTGTTTTACTTATTTCTCTCTCTCTCAACTACTATTGCATGCAAAAGAATTTTCGTTGAAAATTCTTGGATTTGAGAGCTTGAATACCTGATCTTGGTTGGGGAGCTCAAGAATTCAAGAATTGTTGAAGAATTCTCAAACCTCTTTCTCAATCTCGAGTCAAAAGGAGAAAGGTATTTTTTTTTTCTTTTCTTTTGTTTTTCAGGATGGCTTTGGGTATGTACACATGGGTAAGAGATAGCAATTAGTTTTGCATGTGACTTTTGTGTAGTTTTAAACTTTTAATTTCGAGAAGGTGGTTGCATGTATGAGGGTCTTAATTTGACTGCAAGGATACGTTTTGTTTTGAGCTTTTTCTTGATAAGTCTAAGAAGTCTATAAACATGAATTGATTAGTTTTTGAAGAAGATTACGTTAATTGAGTTCATTGGATGATTTGTATTTTGATGTTTTTGAAGGAAGTTTGAGAAAACTTAAAATTTCACCCCTTGATTGGATGAACGTGTTTCTTTTAGGTTTTCAAGTTGGTAGAGGTCTTATGTATGTGTTTGTATGGTTGGATCATGTTTAGAGAGCCTTGAGATGGGTTTTTGAAGTTTTGAGAGCAAGTTGCGACAGAATTTAAACTTAGGAATTCTAGAAATTCCTAAGTTTGGCTGTCAAAGACCATTACTTCGATAGCCAAAGTGGCTACAGTTTCTCTAGAGATTTTCAGGTTCAGTTGCCAAAACCCAGGACTTCGGTAGCTACAGTCGCCACTGCCCAAATAAGGCATTTCAAGTTTAAGACTTGGCAGCTGAAATCCCATACTTTGGCAACCGAAGTTGGTTTTGCTAGCCTTATTTTCCTCTTTGTTCTAAGGCTCCAAACTTGTTTTTATGATCCAACAGGATCTAAAATAAGATATTTAGCATGTGTATAGAGTTGTGAGCTCCGAATAACTCTTTAGAGTCTGATATCTATAGGATCAGACTTGAGAAACTCCGGGAGCTAAGGATCGAAGGATAACTACCATTCGTGTTAGGTGGTAGATAGGCTACAAGAGGTGTGTAACACTAACCCTAATTAATGAAACTTATGTAATTAAAATCATAATCATCTACATGTATCATAGCATTATTTATTAAGATGTATGTATCTAAAACACGAAAATGTTGTATTTTTGCATAATTATTGTTGATGTTGATGGACTTTTGATGACCCACTAATTTCCCCCATGATACAGTTATGATATATGTTTATGATCATGCATGATAGGATATGAGATGATGTGGTAAGACTAAGTAAGGCCTGATAAGCCCCTGACTCACTATGTTTTAAGCGGAAGTCTTGAGGAGCTTCTGTATGAGCTGAGCACATTCGAATTGTTATATATTTAAGTGGAAGTCCTAAGGAGCCTCTATATGAGCTGGACACATTGAATATGGGAAAACACTAGTTACAAGTTCATCTTACATAAAATGTTTGTGATATGAAAAACTCATGTGATTGATGCATTACATATGTATGAAACAAAAAATTTATGTTTGGTTAGTTTACTCACTGAGCTCTTTGAAGCTTATCCCTTTTCCTTAACCCCGGAAGCAGAGTTACAGGAATAAATGTGTCTTCTGGGAGAGCTAGTAACAAGAGAAGCTTTAGCAAGTTATGTGTATGATGAGTTTAAAGAATGGGCATATAAATTTTTATAGTTAGATATTGTGCTTGGTTGTAAAGAATTTTACTAAGTTTTGTTTAAGTTTAAGATATGTAAGAATGATACCTTAACCTTTAAAGCATCCTCATTGGATAGTTATACATGTATGAGAGAATTACATTTTAGCATGTATAAATGAAATGAAAGGGTTCAAATTCTGAGCTAGTTTAAAAGAAAAAAAAAATGATGTATGCCCTAATGTAATTGCTAAAGTGTGATTGTCTATGAGTTGCTTAGGCTTTGGTTCATTTGGAATGATTTATGTTTCACAGGTTTGGGCTTGAAACAAATTCTGACAGTCTTAAGTTGACTTATTCTCTAGCGCCAACAACGGCTCTAGAATTTTCCCCTTGCCTCTAGCTACCTTTCTATCCCTCTCTTCTGGAATTTGTAGACCGTGTAGAATAATTTTTACCTTAAAGCTATAATTTTGCCAATTTTTAATTTTTTTATTTAAGTTATTTTAGAAATTTTATTTTAAACATATTTTAGTCTAAAAATTAAGAAATTCAAGAAATTAAATTTATTTTTTTATTTAAACTAAAAAATTAATAAATTTAGTCTATAAATTTTAATTTTAGTTAAATTGAGCTTTTAAATTAATTTAAAAAATTAAAAATAAACTAAATTAAGCTTTCTCAATAAATAAATGCCAAAATTCAACCTTATACTTTTTTTATAATAATTTGCTATCATTAATTGCAATAAAAGAAGTTATTGTAATAAAATATAATCATATATAAATGAAATACAATATAATGTTTTTTTCTTCATTCAACTTCAATTGAATTCAAATTCAAATCTTATAATTTTAAAATAATTTTAATATCATTAATTAACTAATATTAGTAAATACAAAGCAATGTTATGCGAGGTCAAGGATGTAGTCTAGCCTGACTTGGTTTAATATGTTTATTATTTATTGATAGAGCCGAGTTTGAGTCTCCACTTTCTAAATATTCTTACTAAAATAAGGATATGAATGAAAGTAAATAGTCAAGAGTATAACAAAATTAAGAAATTGTCTGTGCTAATTGTCGCAAGGTATTTTGCGGTCGCCTGGACGAACACTCACCGAAGTGGGAAAGAGTAAGGAGTCGCCACTTTAATTTTGAGAAAAATTAAAGAAAACCATTTGTGAAAATAAATTAGAATGAAACCACTTCGAAAACAGAGATTCTAGGTTCGGGGTCCGTATACGGGCGGGGAAGGTGTTAGGCACCCCGCTTCGTCCCTCTATGAGGGCAAGCAGATTTAACATTATGCTCTTTATAAATTAAAATCGATAGCTAGGGGGGGTGGGTTAGGATGAAGATGTTAATCCTTTTGATAAAAGGAATATTTAATTTTTCACTAGTTTTCGGGTTACCCAGATACATAAGTAAATGAGACGACCTTAGTGAATTGATGTTACGTAGCGGTTTTCGTTTATGGGATTACTTTGCGCGTTTATTAAAATTTGATTTTGAGATTCGGATAAGAAATCTCCTCCGCTCTCTGTATATTTATTAAAATCCGATTAGAGAATCGGATAAGAACTCTCCTCCGATCTCTATATATTTATTAAAATTTTGATTAGAGAATCGGATAAGAACTCTCCTCCAATCTCTGTTTGTTTGAATGAGAGCCGGGTAAGGACTTTTCCGACCTCCTAAAATTTGATTACAATTACATACCATAAGAACCTAAGACTAAGGGTTCTGGCATCCAAAGACGCCGGGGACCCGAACGAGGCTTTCTCTTAACCTATTGGTACCTTATAGCTAAGGAAAGGATGTTAGACTGAATTTTACCGATCTCCTATGTGATCATCTTACCAGTACCTTTCGACATGCAATATTCGATCTCTTTTGTTTGCTAGTCTAGGATCCGACCTTACTTCGATCCCCCACTATGCCCAGTTATCTTCTGAGCTAGTCTAGTGGTTTGACTTCATAATTTTCCTCTGATTTACTATCCAAACTTTTATTGTTTTGAATAAACTTTCATGTTAAGATACAGCTACCAGCATTTTACCAAACTACCTATACGTTACTCAGGACCAAAACACCTACATTTGAAGGTAATAAAGGCTAAAAAAATAAATGACATGAGCGGATGAGCAAAAAGTAAACTCAAGAGGATAACCACCTTCGTGGGGTTTTTAACACAATATAAACTTGACGAAAAATACGAGTATGAAAACAAAGAAAATAAATATAAAGAAAACGAGCACTTGGTAAAGCAACGGTTTAAACACTCACCTGTAGTGAGTTGAATCTATCGAACTAACTATGTAGTCACAAAATATAGTAGAGCTGTGCGCTGATAACCTGGGGACTAATGTTCGCCTTGGAATGAAGAGTACCAATTTAAAATGCAGTCAAACCGAAATGACAACAATCGAGTTTGAATGGGGTTGAGCTTGGAAAATGAAAGTGGAAATGAAGGCAAAACTAAAACTAAGAGAGGGTATCACAGAGTAATGAACGAACTGAAAATGGAGAGTTTCAGTATTCAATACCTCTTCGAAGAAAATACTTTAGAAAACTGGTTTCTGAAGTTTTTTTCTATTTTTGAAAACTTAAAAATAGCAGAGTAGCAAAACTGAATTAAGTTTCAGAGCTTTTCCACTATAGTCACCACCCTTTTCTTCGTCCTCTCTCAACAGTTTTCATGCAGGTATTTATAGGGAACGGGTATTCCTAATGAAGGGTCAGGATTTTCTTTGAGGGAAATGGAAGGTTTGGATTTTAAAGGACATGATCTGATGCTTGGGAATTAAAGAGAATCAAAACAAACGACTGAGATCCTTTTCTGAATATTTGTCCTTTCTCTTTTCTAATCTGACGGCTCAAAATTTTCTTGTCAAGGGCGATCCGAGGGCTGGGAATAAAAAGCGCCGGTCTTGTCGTCTTCTTCTTTGATCCAAGGGCTCCAGACTTGTCCTTACAAGTAAGACCAACGGTGGAGATTGGGATGTACAGGACTGTCATGACATACTCTGGCACCTGTCAGTAATGTGGACGATTCTGCAAATGAGGCGTGCGGTGGAAATCTCGTCTGCAACGCTTTAATTACCTCGGCTTTGATTATGACGACAGTTATTGGAAGTTGTCTTATTCTCTTTGCTTTCCGATCTCCCATCCCTTCCAATCTTTCTAATACGATCCTTTTCCGATCTCTCATGCCGGGCCCCCTCTTCCGGTCTCTCCCACTCCAGTCTTCTCCTTTATCTGGTCCGGTTTAGTCAAAGCATTTATTCCTTCGATTTCCGAGGCGTCCGCTTCGTTTTCTGCTAGCAATAAATGCTCAGACCTTCTCTATATATATACCTCCAACAGGAAACCCCTCCGCATTTGATTTTCTCCTCTTTCCTTCTCACTTTTCCTGTTTTAGCAGCTCCGGCAACAATCCCAGCCGTGATAGCTGCCTTTGATCTTTTTTCGGCTATTCACCTTGTTTATCAATTGAAAATTTACGACCCCGGTGATCAGAAAATCACTATGGCCACCTCAGATGACAGTGAGAGAACTGGACTAATTTACCGACCCAAATCGAAAATATCGATTGTGTTGACCTCGAATCGATCGACCGATGTAATCGGCGAACTGATTTCGGGCGAGAAGACTGCTAATTTCCCTCCGATCTTTGGTGACTGCCCTTCGAAGTTCATTTGGCTTCTCACCACATTGGGTGTCCTGACAGCGGCTCGGTTCCGAGCGATAACATTGACGATGACTTCTCTTATCCTCATGAGAGTCATAGTCACCCCATCTGAGCTGTACATCTATCCGATGTCGATGGTCGGTCTCCTGATCAATCACATCTTTTGATTCAGCCACGAGACTAGGCTTTGACATAGGCCTTTACTAGATAGGATGTATTGCCGATCTCTAGAGATCGCCCAAATAGTGTAATCTGACCTTTAATGTAATCCGATCTCTAGAGATCGCCCAAATGATGTAATCTGACCTTTAATGTAATCCGATCTCTAGAGATCGCCCAAATGATGTAATCTGACCTTTTGGAAATGAAATTTTATTTTGACAATTATCATTTTATTATTATTACATTGATTATTTTTCCGATCTCTAGTGTGTTTATCCGATCCGATTCCTAACTGAACAGCCCCTAACCGATCTGCAATTCTAAACAACCACCTTAATCTGCCGGTCTTTAACCAGCCGATCTCTCCTTATTCAATTATGAAATTTTCGGAATATTCGTGAGACGTGTCAGAAAAAGCTGACGAATCCCGCTAACCAATGCGCCGCTTGGGACACCGTGAGCATTAAATGCTCAGACAGGTATAAATAGGGGATGGGTCAGCCAGTTGCTCCCTTATGTCATTTTCAGTCTCTCGCGAGAGGTTCCAAAATCCTCTCATTTTTTCAAGTTCTTCCGACACCGATCACACTCCGGTAAGGGTTTTGATCTTTCTTTTAGTTTAAATTTTCTCTTTTCTTTGAAAATGAGCGGCGCCGATGGTCAGAGAGCGGCGAGCCCCCCTTCCGTTCACGTCTCGTGGTCGTCAAATGAAGTTGAGGTTGTCGGACCGGGCGGGCGATCTGAACCTCCTACATCCTCCGTTCCAGCCCGTGGTCAAGCGGCATCCTCAAGACGAACGCATTCTTCAGGGAGAGAAAACCTTCCCGTGGACGAGCTGCCGTCAATCCTTCAAGAAACCGATCTGCAGTCGTTTACCCAAGAATATAACCTTCGGGCATATTCGTATGAGCTTATCAGGTGTCATGGCGACCTCCGAGCCGATCATTTCTTTGAAGAAAATGATATGATCATGGTATACGAAGAGCAATTGAAAGCCGGGCTGCGGTTCCCTCTTAATGACTTCTTCAAGGAAGTTCTGAAATTCCACCAAGTCTGCATAGCCCAAGTACACCGAACTCATGGCGGATCCTAGTAGCCTTTAGAGGCCTCTGCCGAGCTAAAGGACTCCGTCCAACAGCGAAGGTGTTCGCTGAGCTGCATAGGCTAACTTGTCGAAAGGACGACGAGTATTGGTTCTTTCAGGCGAAGCCGCATTGCGGACTCTTTACCGACCTGCCTTCCTCCCTAAAGAATTGGAAAAATCGCTTTTTTATTCTGAGGAGCAAGGTTCCGAGCGGTTTTGAGGGTTTTCCGCGTAGCTGGCTGCATCAAGGCCCATTACTTCCGAAGCGCATCACCCTGAATAGGGAAAAGGGCATAATGGTGATGGAGTTGAAATATCAGGCGGCCACTCAGAAGTTCTCCTATTTAGATGCGATGACGGCCGAACTGCATCATTGGACAATGCAGCTAATTACCGGGGAAGAACGTGGGCTTCAGCTCTCTGACCTCAGTTTTGGTACTTTCTATATCTCTGATCTCTGAGCCCTTAGCGAACTCACTGACTTTTTCTCTGTGCAGGCATGGCGGGCGGCGAGGCTTCCAAGGAGAGCCGAAAGCGGAAGAGAGAGGTCTCTAGGAAAGTGCGGGAGATGAAGCGGGCCGAGGCCTCTCAGATGCCAAGGCACGATCCAGGGGAGACACAAGGAGGTTCATCCCGACCCTCGGGACCGTCGATCTCTGAAGTAGAAGTGGTTCGGTCTCCTCCACGACATGAAAAGCCACCAACACCTCCAACGGTCACTTCAAGTGCGGAAGGGGGTCCTTCCCAACCTCCTGTGAAGACTCTTTCCCGAGGCGCTCAAGTCCTAATCCACTCGCTGGAGAAGAACTGCACGGTTCGAGAGAATCCAGGCTTGGCTAAGGTCTTGGGGGCCTCCATCTGCCTTCAGGAGGATCGGGATAGGCTGACCCCGAACAGTCTCGATGATATCCTGACCCGGACTATGAGCCTGAGTGTGGAGAGTTTGGTGAACTAACACATTGTCCGGGAGAAGGCTCACCGTATGAGGCAGGAGATCGAGAAGGTGGGTCATGAAGCAGCTTCCCTCCGATCCCAACTTTCATCCGCCCAAAACTACATAGCTGAAATTGAGGGGCGGATGAAGTTCTACGATGATAAACTGGCCGAGCAAGCTCATGTTCTTGAAGAGGTTCGGGCGCTCCGAGCTGCTGATGTCGCTCGCCTCACTGACGAACTCAAAGCAAAAGAAGAAGAGGCAGTGACAAGGGAGGCTGGTGCTTATGTGAACACCCATGGGGACCTTTTGGCCGAGCTCAAGAAGCGTTATCCTGAAGAGAACTTTTCCTGGATGGTGGATCTGGCTCCCCAAGACGAAGATGATAGCGAAGAGGAGGCTGAGGGTAATAGAGAGGGTGAGCAAAATGTAGAACAGGCTGGAGGATCACCTCCAGCCGAATGACTTGTATATATTTTTAATTTGAAATGAAATAAAGTTCCTTTTTTTTTTGTTCAATGACTAGATGAGATCGGAAAGTATCTAAGTTGCATAAGCGCCTGATTGTCTGAACATATTAGAATAACTTGAAAGCAATTATTAACCTATGTAAGAGAGATCAGTAAAACACTGTAAACAAACACTGAACGGAACTTATTATCAAAATTGGGAACCTGATTTGAACACTTAAGATCGGAAGCACCATTAAGCCGAATTAAAACCTTAACTTTATTGAACAACTATCCACAATATTTATGAAAGAGGGATCGGATAGCATGAAGACCTGATATTGGTTCGATTTCGTTTGACGAGAGATCGGATGTGTGATCGACTGGCAAAGAAACTTGGTAATTGATTTGAGAGATCGGTAAGGATTTAAATGATATGGAGACTTAGTATTGGTTCGATTCCTTTTGAAGAGAGATCGGAAATGTGATTGTCTGGCAAAGAAAGATCAGAAATGTGGTTGTCTGGCAAAGAGAGATCGGAAATGTGATTGGTTGGCAAAGAGAAACTTGGCGTTGGGGATCGGTTTCAGAGTTTATTGATTTCGGGGATTGGCCAAAATATGGTGTCAACACTAATATACATGGCTATTAATAATGTTAAATCTTTTAATTTTAGTATATAAAAATAATGTAATGTGACTTTTTTTATTTTTAATTATTAGATTTAATATTTTTTATTTAAAATTAATATTAACTAATTATAATAAAAAAATATAAATTTAATATTACACAAATTATTAAAAGACATATATAAAATGAATTGAGAATATATAAAATGCTAAAGTAGATAAGTATTAGCATAAACCTACATTAATATCTCAAATAATTATAAAAAATATTAATTATATATATATAATTTTTAATTTTAATAATTTTATTTAATTTAAAAAATTATTCTAACTATATTTAAATTTTATCAACTGTGCTTTTAACTTCATTTTTTAGTTTATGACCATATATGAGATTCAACTTTATTATTACTATTAACACCTTCAAATTTATACTTTAATACCCATAATTATTGACAACAATAATTTCATTAAAGAGTAAAATGAGTATAAGATCTATAGCTCATATACAAGAGATAGATCTCATCCCTAATCTAAATAACCCAAGTCCCAAAAAGATGAAAATGCCACATTACAATACTAAAAAAGAAAATATCAAATATCAAATATCACATATTCACAATCATATTTAAGCCGTGTGTTATATGATAAGAATTAATTTTACTTCCTAAAATATATAACTTTCATAGAAAAGGAAAAAAAAAATAATAACCCGTTTTTAGATTTAAAATTTAAATAAATAAAATTAAGAGAGATACCTTTATTATTAAATAATATAATTTATCAATTATTATTCAATTTATTCAAGTTTCAATAAATATAAAAAAAAAAAAGTCAATGGAGTATGGTTTTGTATACAAAACAATAACTTTTTAGAACTATTTATTTATTTATTTAGGTTCTGATGACAAGTCTGCGCTACATTGAGTATCTTCATTGAGTAAAAAATTAATAATGAAATTTATTATGAATTATTTATACCATCATGCTTTATTTACAATTATATATATTTATAATTTATTTTTTATAATGTAATTTTAAATTTTTTACTAATTTTAAGGCATAATTCTTTAATTTTTATACGAATGAAATACTAAAAATTTATAAAAATTTAAGAATTAAAATAAAAATAATTATTTAATATTCTCGTCACTCTGAAAAAGTAGTTTTAAATTGTTTAAATTGAAGCAATTAATAATGTTGTTAGTAGTGGAACTGTCTATTTGTTGTTGATCGGCTAAATCCTAAACACCAACCATTTGTTTATTTATTTAATTTTTTTACTGTAACACGAACTTTTTTTATATATAAATTTTAGAAAAATTAATTTATTTTTTAAGGGAAAGAGATGTTAATTTGTTGATTAAAAAAATATGATATATATATATATATATATATATATATATATATATATATATATATATATATATATATATATATATATAGGAGGAAAATTGAGTTAACAAGGACATTTTCACATATATTGTTGGCCTATAACCATCAACCCATGGAAAATAAATAAAATTATAATTAAAGAAATTAAATAGATTTATTTTGGTTTAGTTCAATCATAATTAAGTCAATAATAGTTTTAATCTATTATAAGCTTACAATAATTAACTACTACACCAAAATATGTCTTATTTTGAATTTTAAAATATTTGAATTTTAAAATTAAATTATAAATGTAATTTTTCTTATAATTTTTTAATTTTAACATAAACTATTTTTTTTTATCAGACTTAAAATATAAGTTTGTTCATAATATAATGCATAGAAATTGACTGCGATGTATTACCGCAACAAAAAAAAAAAAATCTAGCACACATTGGCGCTTGATTTCAAAGTTGTTTAACAATCATGCAATGAATAATGCTTTATAATATAATTAAAAAAAAAATTATCCCATTAACTTTGTGTAATCGCTTTATAAATTAAAATAATAATAATAATAATATTTCTCTTTTATTTAGGAAAAATAATTTTTTAATTAACTCAATAAGTTGTTATACATTATTTCACATTAAAATAATGTATACAAAAACTATAATATATTTATTTTAAAAATTTTATTCCATTTCATTTCTCTAATATTATGCACTCTCATATATACCAGAGAGAAAAAAGAAAACTCTTATAAAAATATAAATAAAATTATTTTGTTAAAAAAAAAAAGGGTAGAGTGGAAAATGAAAAACCCATAATCATATTTAAGGATTTTTATTAATTTACTTGTAATCTAAGTTTCCTTGATATCTAATCAAATTAAGTAGGAGAAGAAGGTGAAAAAATATAACTACATTAGCAAGAAAATAAAAGATTTTAACCCAATCCACGTCTCTTCACACTTCAACCTTTGGATATTCAAAGGAAGATGCACCAAACATAATGTTTTTTTTTATTTTTAATTAATTTGAAACACAATAGATAATAATAATAATAATAATAGTATTTTTAGTTTGATCTGGTATAGCTTCTTTTCTTAAACAGTGAATAGTTTGGAAATTTATTTTGTAATCCAGTTGCCAGTCATTAGTTGTCTAGAGAGAGAGAGAGAGAAACCTTTGTTTTTGTTGATTTTTTCTGTGGGTGTCTCTGTTTTCCTCTATTTTTAGTGGCCTCCCCTATCCCACCCAAGCAGGGGATGGTCTTCGTCCTCCAACATAGACTATAGTATACCCTCTCGGCTTCTAGATTAGGTGTATAAATATTTTATTGTGATTTCCGGCAATTCTTACGTTGAGGGTCTGATTTGAAGATCTGTACCCTATTGCTTGTGTTTTCATTTGGATTTATTCTGGTTACTAATGGTGAAGGCTTGAACATCTCTAAGGTCACATGCCTATTCTTCTTCTTGGATGGTGACCCTTAAGGAATGCCAATTGTCACGACCCAACCTATGGGTCGGACTGACACTAGGACCAGAACCAGCCTAAAGCCTCTGAGGCCCAACTCTATTCCTCAACCCAACTCTAAGGCCCATTTGGGCCCAATTTCAAGAATTCAACAGGACAAAGTCCGGCAATAAAATGAACCATTTAACGAGGAGTTTTTAGCTCGCCCGATCTGTAAACACAATATATAATCATCTGGGAAGCTCAGTTCACCCTCCACATAATCAAATGTCATGAAAATAAATGGGAGCTCGGCTTACTCATCCAATCCAACATACATGTTTTTAATAAGTTTACAGATCCAACATGGCAATTATATTACAGACCCAAATCAAATAAATATTTCTAACACATGCGGAATTCTAGGAGTTAACAGAATTATACAAACATTACAGACATTAATAAACGACCTGCGAGGGAGAGAGGTATGTTAGAACTCAACAAGAAATTTCTTGTATTCTGAAAAAATAAGGTGAACAAGAGTGAGAGTTCGACTCAGATAGTAAAATATCAATTTTAACCATAATCTCTATAGCTATCTAAAGCTAATGCACCCTGTGAAGTGAAATGCAATATCATCATAATTTTCATATAAATCACATCAAAAAGGCAATTTGGAGCACTCACACACCCGATAATGTCAAACATTACATATATGGGAGCTGATCCCCTATACAGCCCTCTTAATCCAACCTCTGCAAGCGAAGATCTTAGCCGAACTTTTGCTTAATAAACCAAATACGGGGTCCCGGCGAAGATCTCAAGCCATGTCTACCCCGAAGGACTGGGTCCCAGCGAATATCCCTCAAGCCGTGTCTACCCATCCTGTTCATATCCAGTACCATATCACACGCATGCCAACGCACGCACACTGCTCCAAATTACCACAAACAACACCCATGGCAATTCATCAATTAAGAATGTAATATAAAACGTGCCTAATGTTTAACTACATAGATATATACATATAAGTGATGCATGAGCATGCCTGAACATATAATAATATTAAAATTATAATTAAAATTAATATTTTACTCACAGACTCAACCGAAGTCACTATGGCGGCTGGACGGACGAGGAAGGCTGTCTCGGCTCACCTGACAATTTTATTACAATTATTTAATATATTTTACTCAATACAAACTAAGAAAAGATCAAAGATGTCCTAAATCATGTCGAAAATACGGCAGAATCTCCCCTATACCTAGGACCTACCCAACCTGCAAAAGGGCTTAAAACGCACTTCTATATCCACAAACTATACACCCACAACTTAATCACATCACACAGCCCCTCCTGGGCCCATCCAAATAGTCTTCAATCACAATATGTAAAATTACAGTTTAATCCTTATAATTGACCCTTTTGCAAAAACTACCCAAATAAGCTCTAAAAGTTCTAAAAGTTCTAAAACTTTGCCTCGCTGTCCTTAGCAATATTACTAAACTAATGCAAAAGGAATTATAATTTTCTAAGCTACCAGGAATATTTTATGAATTTTTAATCCCATTCAAGCACTAGATAATTAAGAAAAAATAAGGTTCGGGTTTACCTATGCCGATTCCGACCCTGAGGACGCACTCGGGACGTCTGACAATGGTGAGGTAGCCAAAATCTCGACCAAATTCTAAGACTTTTTTGATAGTCTATTTGTCAGGCCGAAAATTTACAAACTCAGGCAACTGTTGAATTTCTGTGAATTAAAGGTACCTACAAGAAGCCCACAATACGAGAGTTAGTATATAATTTTTATGAAATTTTCTAAGCTCATTTAGTGTTTGGAAAAATACTACGAAGTTTCGTGGGACCCACCGAAAAATGGTGTTGGAAAATTTTGAAATTTATATTGCCGTGAAGCTCTCGACGAGTGGAGCCCTCCAGTACTCTCGGTTTTCTCTTGGGGTTCACGATTTGTGAGAATCCTAGCCCAAAAATTGAAATGGGCTAAAACTTTCCGAACAAAAATTGGGCAAACCGCTTAATGAATTTTGGTATTCTTGGTGTCTATGGAAAGCTCTCGAGGTGTAGAAGAGTTTTGACACAAGACTCGGTCCGATCGGTGGCCGGATCGGCCTGATTTTAGCTAGGAAGGTGAAGCGTCGCATGCTCATAGGGGAGGACTTTGCACGCATTTTTCGGCCGCCTGGAGCGTCGGCCGGCGACGGGGAAGGGCTGGGCTGTGCGCCAGCGAGTGGGGAAGGCTGGGGTGGTAGCGACGCGGCGAGCGAAGGTGAGAGGAGAGAGAAAATAGGAGAGAGAGAGGGGACGTCGGGCGCGCGCGAGAGAGAAGGAAGAAGAAAAAGAAAATGCCGGTCCGATTCGACAGGTCCGAATCTGATCCGGTTCAATTTGGCTGGTCTGATTTATGATACAAAATTTTAAATTTTTACTCTGTCTTGGGACCGAAAATAAGGTCCAAAAATTTCGAAAAAATTCTAAAAAACTCAGAAAAATTCGCAGAGTCCAAATATATTTTTAGTTTTGCCACGCGATCTTTAAATAAATTTTTAAAAAATATCAAAGTTTTATATTTTCGAAAAATCGAATCCGATTTCTAAAATCCAAAAAATTTCAAATAATTTTCCAAAAATTAAAATAAAATAATATATTAATTTTTACTCACAAAATAATAAATTTAAAAATTAGAGGTGTTACACCAATGAACCCTACTCAAACCACCCTCCCCTATCCAGGAACTTTGATTTTCAGTTGTGTTGGATCCTAGGGCTAGCTTTCCATGCCTTTGAGTAGGGGTAGCCACAGTTCAAGAACCGCCGGTTACAGTTCCTGAACCGCCGGTTTAGGTTCAATGAAATCATAAACCTGAACCAAACCACCAGGGGACAGTTTGGAAGACGGTTCCTGAACCGCCAGTTCCGGTTTGAGCCCCGGTTTAAAATGGTTTGAAGGGCGGTTCAAAAAAGAAGGGTTCAAGACAGTTTGGAGGACGGTTTGGAAGTAGTTTAAGGATAGTTTAAGGGTAGCTTAGACAAAAAAAATTAAATAAAAATTTTATTAATTCAAAATTTAAGTTATATTTGTAAAAATATTTTAATTTTTCTTAGAAATCTTTCAATCAAAATAAAATAAGAAAAAAAAAAGAAAGAAAATAATTTATCTTTAAGAAAAAATTTAATAAATAAAGACTTGAACCTGATTAAAAAACTAGAGATGAAATTAATTTTTTTAAAAGAAATTAGCAAAAAGTGTATGAACTTAATTTTGCCTAAATATCCCTTTAGGATTTAGAGGAATAAAAATTTCTAGTTCTATTACTTGCCTTTTTTTTTAAATTATATAATAATTGATAATTAAAAAGTATAAAAGAGAAAAAAAATTAAAATGAAGGGTATTGGAAATTTTATTGAGGATTTAAAATAATAACAAAGTAATTGAGATAGTATTGAAAATTTTAGTAAGTATATAAAATAATAAAATAGGAAAATTGAGAGAGTATTGGTGTAACATCCTCACTTTAGCTATTCCGTACAGTCTACTGTTCCGGTGACCAATATTGGTCCGGGCAGCTAGAATGTTTGAAATTTTAAATAAACTAGAGTGAGGAGTTATAAAGAAACTAAATAATGCTCATAACAATCAAGAAAAATTTATAGGAATGAAATACACTAAGGTTAAACAAGCCGAAACCCCAGTGATAAGTAACCCGAAGGGGAAGTGACGGTAAAGGCCGTTAACAACCCTAGACCCGGGGAAAATTTTATAAAATAATTTTTGGGACTCCAGAGAAGAGTCATTGAGGTTCTTATGGCATTAGAATGCCAAGAAAATACTTAGAAAAATTTTTCTATCGGTACACACAATTTTGGCTCGTTAAGCCAAACGGAGCGCATTTTTGTCATTTCGTCTTCAGAGATGATTTTTGGCCAACTTGTCCATTTATGTAAATAATTTATATGACATAAAATGTGATTTGGTGCTCCGCCACACTGTGTAGCATATCTTGCTCGGCTACACTGTAGACGGGTAAGGGGTGTCACATTTAGTGGACCTTTCTACATTGAGTTATGGCCAAATGACTAAACACTGTTCATTTGGTCATTTTGCCAAATTCCCACTGCAAAAATGACTAATGGAACAGTAAACACAAAGCTTGAAATTTGAAATTTTTGAATAATTAACATTAAGCTTAGAAATGGTATTGGCAACCAATACCAACAATTTTAGAATGCAAAATGTGGTATGTTGGGAGTATTAAAACCAATGTACCTATTGTCCATGTAAAAGTCAACATTTTGTTGACTAATAAATTGAATAGTAACACCAAAACTTGAATTTCAAGAATTGTGAAACTTAAAAGTGTAATATGCCTTAGTATACCTAGCAAGATTGGTTTGGATAGGTTGGCATGCCAATAGGGTTGTGTTAGCAGTACTGCATATGGCTTCATCCCATTCTGTGTTTCATGGCCTCTCATGCCATTCTATGATAAAATAGCCTTTGGCTATGTTAATTGAGTTATTATACTTGAATTATATCCTTGATGATTATTACAACTTATTAGCTGTTCTGTTGCACACCGGGAGACACAATGTGACCAATGGTGTGATGGTCCGAGGTACTTAGTACCCAGTGCCAATTTACCCGTTTATCCAGTCCAGTCGACTAGTATGGGTTACTCGGGCAATGATAATGAATCTTATAAAATTTTAATCGAATAATACTGCAATATATATCAGAAATTAAGTCTACCAAAAATGTAAATCTACATTCTGCATATTTATATTATTTCAGTTATTTTATTTTATATTGTCACTACTAAGCAGAATTGCTTAGCGCGTCGCTTTTGCCACTCGCAGGTATTGGAGACATAGCTGGGGAGCCCAGCAGACATCAGACAGGGTAAACTTTCAGAGTTGCATACTGAGTCCAGAGTCACCTCACATTGCAGTGCATTTGGTAGGACATTAGGTCACTTTTGATATTTTGATATTTTGTATTTTGTAAACTTCTGTAATGTATATTATAAACTCATGTAATTATGCTTTTGATGTAATTATCCATGAACTATGTTCAGTAATAAATGTAAGCATTTCTCATTGAGTTGACTGTGATATGAATTGAATTTAATTTTGAGATACTGAAATCATTTGAGAAATTGTTGAGAATATATTGGTGGTTGACTGAGAATGAAGTGATGATTTTATTGGAAGTGTTTTTAACAGATTCAGAAGAACAGTTTTTTCAATTTAGATTAATCAAAAATTGTAAATAAATAAGTAAAAAGGGTAAATTGAATTGAAATATGATTTCATGCTCCGACACTCTGTGTAGCATATCTTGTCCGGCTACATTGAAATTAAAATGAGTGTAGAAAATAATTATTTAGAGAATTTGAGAAAAATTGAAAAAATATTAAGAATTGAAGAAAATACAAAAAATAATTGTGTAGAGAATTAATGGTATATATAAATAAAGTAGGAGTGAGGTAACATATTTATTGAATTTTTTTATGTTTAAATTGCCGATTGAATCCTGTTTGAAATCGTTGATTCAATCTGGTTCATGATTCTTAAAAAATATGAACTTGAACCAAATCGCATAAGGATGATTTCGGTCCGGTTCGAAACCGGTTATGATTTTGATCAGTTTTGATCGAATCGATTTCGGTTCAGTTCCGATTCAAAACCGGACCGTGGCCACCCTACCTTTGAGCTCCCAATGTTGATTGTGGATGGATTTTTACTTTGCTTCTATAGCTCTGGGAAAAGCTTTCTTTCGAGGTCTCATATTTCCAGCTCTCTGCCTAATTAATTGACCGAATGCTCTTCTTGGAAGCTTCCTCAACTCATTTTCAAGGTCACATTGATAATTTTAAGGCCCTGAAATTTATAATAAATCTTAACATCATAATCTTTTCTAAATTTATTGAACATTGCTTTAAAAATATTATTAATAAATATTACCTCCATCCATTTTTATTTATATTTTTTAAAAGTAATTTTTATCTATAATTATCTATTATTTTGAAAAGATAAAGGATTATTAATTATTTAATTTCAATTTTACTCTTATTTTTATTAAGCATAATAATTATTTATACAATTTTCTAAAACTTATCTTAACATCTCATTGTCTCTCTTTATTAGATAAGATAAATAGTAATTTATTTAAATTAAAAAAATATATTTCATTATAATTTAAATTATTTAATTACTTTCTTAATAGTGCATTATTTAATTGATACTATGCAAAGTATAGACCATGCAGCTTTAATGGAAAACCCTCTGTTTTCTTTAAAATTTGACAAAAATAAATGAACATAGATGAGTATTCAACCATATTATATTATTAATATCATAAAATATTACTTTATATATATATATATATATATATATATATATTGTGCTTAGTAAATAGGTTGCTTCACTCTAAAAAAAAAGAAATCAATATTATCTAAAATTTTTAAAAAATAATTATAAATATAAAATTTAATAAAAGCATAAAAATAATTAAAAATGAATTTAAAATAATTATTTAATAAAGACCAACAGTGAAAATTATCATTAAAGTTGCTAGCCCCACAATTTAACTGTCAATTAACAGAGCAAATTGTACTCATTGTTAAAATCTATAAATTGTGCTTACTTGTTGTCAAATTACTTTATACTCTATCCTCTTTCCGTTTATTTTTATTTATTATTTAAGATTTTTATATAGTAATTAAATAAGATAAATTTTAAAAAATTATAAAAATAATAAAAAAATTAATTAATATTTTTTAATATTTTCAAAATAATAAATAATTTTGAATAAAATAATTTTAAAAAATGACAAATAAAAATAAATATAGAGAATAATAAATTAATCTAAATAATTTTTTCCAATTTAATTTATTAAATTGTACTAATTAAATATAAAAATAAAAATTTAAGAGTGTAATAACTAAAAAATAAAAATAATAAATCAAAATTAAAAAAAAAAAAAAGAGTGTAAAATGCTTTGTTTTTTTAATGCCTTCCTCATAAGTCATAACTGGGTTACGGTTTGTGGGCTTCCTTGCTCTTTTTGGATCATGTGGTATTGGGCTAAACCTTATTTTGGGGTTTAGAGCATTCTTGTATTCTTCTGATTGAATTTTTTTATTTTTTTTTTTTTTTTAAATTGAATTGAAGATCTCTGCTCCAAACTATTGAATCTTGATCCTTGTACACATTATACCCCTAGTTTGACAGTCAAAAGTTATATAAGTCTTTCAAATAAATTTTTTAATTTTTAAAAATATATCAAATAAACACTTTACTATTTTGGGGATAAATAAAATCTTTAACTTTTGAAATTAAATTTTTTTAAAAAAATTCAAACTATAATTTGCCTCCATATAAATTCAACCAAAGCCGTAGATGAAAATCTTCAAGTGCATTTACGTATTTAATTTGCAACATTTTGGTAAGTACCTGTTTCATTATGTAATAGATTAATATATTATTATTTTTAAAATAATTTAAGAAATTTCTCTATAAGTTCATCATTTTCGCCATAATTTATGCAAAGAAGCTTCTTGAATTATTCAGTAAAGAACAATTTATCAATTTACTATAAGATGTAGTTGATACTTACCGGAATGTTACAAATTAGGTATATAAGATATTGATTGAATTTATATTAGAGACAAATTATAATTTAATCTTTGTTAATATATTTTTAACAATTAAAGAAATTATTTGTCAAGGATTTATTTGATATATTTTTAAAAATTTGAAAGACTTATTTTATTTTTTTAAAAAGTTAAAAGACTCAATTGAATCATAAAACACTTTAAAAATTTACATGACTATTTGACATAACTTTAAAGGTTTAAATATTCCTTTTGCAAAGTGTTAGGCCTAATGGTTTAAACCACAGTTATTATTTTTATCACTTAATTTTATTTAATTATTTCAAATTAAAATAAATTTAGAATAGAATTAATTACTTGAATCTAAATATCTGTTTGTTTTTCATTCTATTTTTAAGACAAATCAAATTAGCCCTGAATTATTTTTCTCTAATTATAAGTCTCATATTAGGCTATATATTTTGATCACATGTGATGATTTTATCTTAAAATCAGTTAAATTTTTTTAATTTTAGGTACACTTTTGATTCTTAATTAATCTTTTTCTGTCCCTATAATGACACTTTTTAATTAAAATATTCATTTTTCACAAAGTCATATATGTCTCATATGACTACTTTATCAATGCAGGCCATTCATAATCTTGATTTAAACTGCTTTAATTTTCTAAACAAATGGCATATGATCAATGCCATTTTGGGAGAAGGATGGAAAACACAAAGAAATGATTTGATATTTTCTTGGAATTCAAATTTGAAATTTTATGGTTGAAAATGAATTTAATATTTTTTTAACTCAACTTTATTAGTAATAATTTTTTTTTCCTGAAAAATTCATAAACTAAAATTTTAATTAATATTTAAATTTAAAATTTTATAATTTTAAAATTAATTTTAATATTATTAAATTAAAAGTGTTAATTTTAAATCAAACCAGTAATCATAAATTCAACTTATAGAATGTACATGCAAAAGATTTAATGAGAGCTGATAGGGATAATCTGAATAATTTTTCTTCATTTTTATGATACAGAAGATATGAAGGTTTCGAATTTGATGCTATATAGCTCATTAATTATTATTCGACTCATTATTTATCTATAAAAAAAAAATTGGGTTATGAGAATTATCAGAATAGAAAAATTTTTACCTAAACTTAGTTCATTATAAATTCAATACACAAATAGGAGTGTGCAAACGGTCGGTTCGGTTTCGAACTGAACCAAACCAATAAAACCAAAAATAAAAAATAAAAATTTTAAAAACCGAACCAAACCGATTAATAAGAGAAAACCAAACAGAATCAAACCGATAAATATCGGTTAGGTTCAGTTTTAAACCGATCAAACCGATAAATATCGGTTCGGTTCGGTTTTAAACCGATCAAACCGAAATTTATAAATTGAGCATTTGATTTCCAACTGAGTTCGGTTCGATTTTAAACCGATCAAATCTAAATCTTCGTTTTCGGTTCGGTTTTCTTTAATTTCCTTGATATATATATATAATTTCAATTCGGTTCGATTTTTTTTTATTTTTTATGAAAATAATCGAACCGAATAACCAAAATTATAAAAAATTATAAATCAAACCGAATCGATTAAATTTATAACCAAACCGATTGAATCGAATTGACTCTGTTCGGTTCGATTTTTCAGTTTAAACCGAAAATTGCTCTCCCTTATACACAAATATATAAAACTCGTGTATTTTAATAGGTGATATCATCATATATTTTATGTTTCAAATCTATTATAGATCAAATTTAAGAAAAAAAAAATCAAATGCAACAAATATAATAAAATATTTTAATAGTGTAACTGAAAAATTAGTTGATGATTGGATTTATTTTATTATTTTTCTCAATGAAAAATCTTTTTTAAATTTATTAAGATTTTGAAGTCTTTGATAATTATTTAAATAAAGGGAACATCATCTTTTCTTGCCACTTGGTCTCCATAAATTATTTTATGCAGTGTTGCAGGCCTCCTTCCATTTGATTATTTTTACATCTGAAAGTAAAGGAAACAGAGGAGAAAACATAAATAATAAAATTTATTAGTCTCATCTTATTTCCCTTATTTGGAATCAGTAAAATTTAATTTATTTATTTTTTTTTATTAATTTTCATGTTTAAAAAATAATTTAATTTTTAATTTAAAATAATTTTAATTTTAAAAGAAATATTAAAAAGTATAATAGTATTATAACTTAATTAAATTATTTTATTACAGACAAATTATTTTAAAAAAAATCAAGTATTTGTCAAAATAATTAAAAATGATTGAATTTATGGATACCGTGTAATTCAATTCAAAATCAAATCATTTTGCGTCCTGTGTGAAATTAAATATGAAAACATACAATGCTATATTCAAAATAACAAGAATTTGAATTCAAATTCGATCCATTTGTCACATTAATCATATTTAAATAATAAATATATTTGAGAAGTGTGAACGCACGTGTGAAAGCATATGCAATATGAATTCATTATACCCAGGAAGGGTCTATATGATACAAAACCCATATGTGTTTTGACCTTAGACCATGACCATCTAATCCTACCTGCTGTCCAACGCTCCATAAATTAAATAATAATTATTTATAATATAATGATATATAATACTAATATAAAACCAACCGATTCACAAATTTATAAATAAATCGATTTATAAATTTTAATAAGTTAAATATCACAAAAATTAAGTTCAGCTTAATTTATTTATTATATGAATTTAAAAACTAAACTTAAATTTATAAATGAGATGAATCGAGTTAGGCTTTTATAAAATTAAATTGAAATTTAAATTATTTATTATCAGCTTAATTAGTTTGTACTCTCCTCAGTTGTAAAAAAATATAATTTTATTTTCTTTTTGTTTTTTCAATTTGCCCATAATAATGATATATATATATACTTAAGATAATTTTTATAACCCGTCTTTAAATTTTATCTCGTGTTTTATTTTTATCATTTAATTTTAATTTATTATTAAAAAATCTCTGAATTTTAATTTTATCTTATAAAAAATCCCTTTATCCTTATATAGCAAATTTTTAGGTTAAACAAAAAATGAAATTATATTTTTATCTCCTTTTCTTTTACGCTCGTAAAATATTGACTATTTTAATTACTATCTAAACTTATTATAAAAAAAATACTATTATCATCACAATAATCTGCTTTATAAAAAATAGAGAAATTAATATTTACCAAAAAGTATTAAAACTATATTTTACACTTTATACTTTAATTTAAAAGAATTTTTTAATTTGTAATTTTATTTTTATAAATTAAAGGTATTTTTTATGAAATAAAATTAAAATTTTAAATTTTTTCATAATAATTAAAATTAATGAATAAAAATAAAATATAAGTAAAATTTAGCATTAACTATAAAAATTACCCTCAATCCTTATGCTAAAACCAAAAACACACAGACCAATAATTTGGTCTATTTGCATTACACAAGAAGACAGAACCACGAATTTCTATGCATATTAAAAAAAAAAAACGATACTGATCAACGAACACAGGCTGCTCAAATTATTATATATTTTTTTAAATAAAAAAAGCCTGTAATTTGGAAGCTTCTATGCAGCTTAGAATGAAATTTTGGGTATCTATAAAATATAATATTTTATTAAATAAAATATTTTTATAATTAAAAATACAGTGTCTTATACTTTGAGAAGTTAAAGGTTTATTTAATAGAAAATTAATTTCATTTCAAAAACATTGAGATTATTACAATATTAGAAAGCTCCAAAGAAAGATAAATAGCCTATATTTAATTTAATTCAATTTTTTTATCAATTTTCATATTTAAAATAAAGGATTTTAATTTTTTTAATTTAAAAATATTATTTTAAAAAATAAAAATTAAATATAATTATTTAAAAATTTGATTGAATTAAATTTTATTTTATTTTTTTTAATTTATTTAATCTTCATGAGATTTGATTTAGAAAGTGTGAGTAGAGAAAGCTATAGCTAATATGAAAATGTGTTTTATAATTATTAAATTAAACATTTATATTTAAATTTATGCATCCATACATTGGAATGAATAAGATCGATTATAATGAAGCTCATTGATAATTTATCTATAAATAGATAATAAACAAACAGATTTAAAATATTTTGCTAATTTTAATAAAAATTACTAATGAAGTAAAATTCATTGTTAATTAAAAAATATATAAAAAATTAAGACAAATATTTATTTATTAATAATAAAATAGTTGTATCAAAAAAAACAATATTGCTATTATTAAAATGAATTTACTGATAGAATTTGTAAATAATAATTTATCATAAATATATGATAATAAAATTATTACAATATAATTTTATAAAACTTACAAAAAGTAATATAATTTTATAAAATTACAAGATAAATATTTTTTAATCAACAAATTATATTTGTCTAAAAATTATTAAAAATATATTATTTTATAACTAAAAGAATATTATAAATAATGAGAAAAAGAAATTGAAGAAAAGAGAAAGAAAATTAGAGGATAAAAAAAATGAGAAAATGATGATAGAGAAAAAAAATAGAGAATCAATAGTGAAATTAGAGAAAAATGAGAAATAAATTGAACATTAGAAAAATGAAATGAAAGAAATGAAAAAAATGAGAAAAAGATTATTTAAAATGAATATTGATTAAGGAAAGAGAAAAAAAATGAAATTAGTTAAATGAAAGATGAAAAAATATATTAATAAAAAAGGTAAAATAAAAATTAAAAAAATGAAAAAAATAATGAAATGAGAGAAATTTAAAGAATTATTTGAAATTTAAAAAGAAAGTGAAAATAAAACAAGTTTTTTTTCCTTTCAAATTTACTAGTGATTTTCATAAAATATGCTAATAAATTATATATATATAAAGCAATTTATAAATAAAATTTAAATCCGTTAGTTATTTACAAATAGATTAATAATTAATTTAAAAATTAATTTGTAATTTATAAATTGATTTTAAAATTTATTAATAATTTGAATAATTTTTATTTCTTATTAATTTATTAATAAAATTTATCACTAAATCGCATGATTCTAAAATTAAAATTTACTATAAGCTTCAAAAGATTTACAAAAGTGTGCTACCTAAGCTACTAAAATTGTTTTAAAAATCACCATAAAACACAATCTCTTTATTATTTTTATTTATATATTTTTTATATAAAAAATTAACTTATTATATTAAATATCAATTTTTTAGATTTTTCGAAATTTCAATAAAAAAAAATTATCTAAATTTCATTTTTACAATATCTTTTAAAAATTTAAAAATTTTTAAGTTTATAATTTTAAACATTAGAAAATTTATTATTACATAAAATAAAATTATAATTAATTAAAATTTTATCATTAATATAATTTTACAATATAATTATAAAAATACAAAATATATATTAATTTATATTATTCAAATAAAATAATAAATAATTTGTATAACATGTGAATAAAATATTAATACTTTATTAATTATGGAACTAGACTACCAGCAAATTTCCTTTAAAAAATGGAAAGTTACAAAGCAGACTTGTTTAATTTCAATAATCTTTTACACCCACTTATCCCTCACACCTCATATGATGCAATATGTGAGGTGTATTGCAATATCATTCATCAATTAGTGTCTTCATATATCATTTTCTACACATTAAGAGAAATTATCAATTTTTTTTTTAATTTTTATATTTCAAATAATTGTAAAAATTAACTAAACTAGTAAATTTTTATCATGTCTAAAATAATTATTAATATAAAATTATATATATTATTTAAATAATTTTATATCAATAATTTAAATATAACATGCTTGTTTCATTTTTTTATATAAAAAATTAAAAAAATTATTATTTGGTTTATATACTTTACTTTTTAACTTTTATATATTTAAAAAAATATATTATTTAATATATGAATTTTACTTCTGTTAAACTGCTAAATCTCTTCATCAATAAATTTTAATGTCAATTAAATTATTATTTAATTATTTTTTTAATAAAATTACTTAGTGGGTCCTTTTATTTTAGAAACACATTAGTTAATATTTATAATTTAATTATATTAACACTTTAGTTTTTTTAATTATTTTTTATATTTAAATTAGCTTATCCCGCTACTCTTATTTTTTTCTTATTATCAAGAAAAATTATTTTTTAATAGAAAAAACGAAAAAATATAAATAATTTAAAAAAAATAAAATTTTTATTTTCATCTATAAATATATTTTTAAAATATAAAAATAAATTAATTAATTATATTAAAATAAAAATTTAAATAATAATATTTTTAAAATATAAAAATTAACTTATTAATTTTATTAAAATAGAGAGATTTAATAATAATTTAACTGATTTATTAAAATATATTAATTAATAAAAAAATTATTAAAAAAATTAAATAATTGATAAAAAATAAAATATATAAAATTAAATAATATATTTTTAAAATATAAAAATTAAATAATAAATTTTATTAAAATATTAAAATTAAATAATAATTCATCTTAAAAATTTATAACAGTAATATCAAGTCTGAAAATTTTCAATAAAAAATAATTCGGATGCTGCCACGTCAAACAACAACCCAGCAACAGCTGACACGTAAACATCAAAAGGCCAACATAAATAAATAATAAAAACAATAATTATATTATTTTAAAAATTTATTACCCAAAACCTTCATTGGTTGCAACTCCCTTGGTCCTTTGTTGTTCCTATAAAAACTGGACTACTGGTCTTTTTTACCCTTATAGAAATTCATCTTATCTCCCAAAGCTGGTAGTTGTCATCATATTCTCAAAGTCTTTCTAATCAATCAAAGCAAAATAATTAGATCTCTCTTCTACCCAAAACCCCTCTCCTACCAGAAGCGAAACAACAGAGAATGAGCTATTACAACCAGAACCAGCCTCCTGTTGGTGTTCCTCCTCCTCAAGGTGCACCCGCTTTCAATTCTCCTTATTCTTCTTGCATTAACGATTGGGGTTGTTTTCTTTTTTTTTTTTTTTGTTAATGGGTTTAGTTGATTTTTCCTTTTTTTTTTTGTGGTGTTCTTGTTATCAAGTTATTGGGGATTTATGGGTTCTGTTTTGTTTTTGTTAGTGTCCCATTAATTGATGGGATCTAATAGATCTGATGTTGATATCGATGAGGTTTTGGTTCTAATTTTTTTGGGTATGAATTGATTAATTGAGTATAGGTTATCCACCAGAAGGGTATCCTAAGGACGCGTATCCCCCGCCGGGATATCCCGCACAAGGATATCCTCCTCAAGGTTATCCTCCACCGGGATATGGTCCTCCCCCTCCAGGTTATGGCCCTCAGTACGGTCAGCCGCCGCCTCCTCAACAGAGCAGCAGTGTTGGCTGTTTGGAAGGATGGTATGCCCTCCCTCTTTCTCTAACATGCATTTTTAAATTCTAGATGTGAAATTGTTGAGCCGACGTTAGAGGATCCAGATCTGTGGTATTGGTTCAACTCGTCGAGAACGAGTCGACTCAGTCAAGATATTACCATGGATTCATTTTATCCGAGTCAATTGGAATCTGTCATGTTTGTCCCCGTCAATTAACGGTGCGCAAATAGACCGTGATTTGCTTCGGTCAATTTATTACCCATATTGCCCTCCATCTTTTTGGGTAATTCTGAAGGTTCTTTTTTCGGTCATTAAAGACCGTGTTTGGATGAAGGTCAAAAACTTGCTGCTTTACAAAAAATACTTTTTTTAAATATAGTAATTATAGTATTAAAAATTATTTTAAAAATTCAGTGTTTTTCTAATGAAAAAAATGCTTATTGAATCCTTAAATCTCAATCTCAACCAGCAAGAAATTGAGACATATTTTTGGGATTTGTGCAAAACATAGTACTTGTATGCCTGCCATTGTAATTATTTGTTCCTGCAATTTGGATTTTCCAAGTACAATGTCATACTTTTGCGGTTTTGTTTTGGACTTTTGGTGACTATTTAATAAAATAATTGGCTTTAGCACAATGGGTTACTTCATTCATCTCAAAATTCAACTCAATTCGGCTGTTTTATGATTCATTTTTTTACCAATATAAAGAAAAACTACAATAGTGAAATACAAGAACAAGGTCATATATTTGTGAGAAGAAAAGGGTATCTAATCAATAATGTATCTAACTTACACGGGTTGCAGGTTTTAGATATCCAACTTGCAGCCTCTGAGCCTGTCTTTATGCTGTTTAGGCAAATGCCAACTTGCTTTTTCTTTCTGCCTTTGTCCTCAAATACTAAATAATTTTGATTTGAGTTGGAAACCCAATAATTAATGGTTATTTTATTGTACTAATCAGTGATAATAATGTGGTTTTGACTTGTGCAGTTTGGCTGCACTGTGCTGTTGCTGTTTGCTAGATGCGTGCTTTTGAGGATGAAAGAAAGCGTTGGGAGGGGTTATGATTCATTGAAGTGTAACTTTAATAGAGATTCCATTAAATCTCTCCCATAAGCCTATCCAATTTAAAGTTTCCCTCTCCTTTATTTTTAATCTTCTGATAACGTGTTTATCTTGAACAAGTAATTTGAACCCTTTTTCTCTTTTTTAAGTGGAAGTGAATAGTTGCTACATAACTTTCTTATTTCTTATGTGCTCATTGGTTTACACACACACACACACACACATATATATATATATATATATGTATACACATTCTTTAAGATTTATTAGGCGTCTTAACTTGTGGAGTATTATAGCCTAGTTTGGCTTAGTCATCCAATAATTAAAGACATATTATAGGTGTTAAAGTTGAGTCTCCGCGCCTTCCACTCCCTCTCCTTATTGCTTTGGTTTGCAGATTCTGTTTATACATTTGTTTTCTTTATGATAATAAGAAGCTATTAAGAATGATCTGTCTTTATGAGTGAAGAGAAAGATGGAAATGATGAATGGCCATTGGAAAGCAATCCTGGTTCCGCTTTATGCAATTGTTTTGTTGCCGTGAGGATAAGGATTGGTAAATTATGGTGGAGATACAAGCACTGTACGTAGTTGACTTTGGCGTGTAGTTTTTTTTCTATAAGATCTTTTTTAGGAATATTAATTATTAGCCACTATTTTCAATAACAGTTTTCAATAATCGCCACTTCAATACTTGCTTTATATTTGTTATATTATTGATTCATATTATTTATTTTTTAAATTTTTTTTATTTATATATTTGTTATATTATTGATTCATATTATTTATTTTCCAAATTTTTTTATTTTATTTTCATATTTATCATTAAAAGATAAATTAAAATTTTTTCCCATTATTTATTCACATATTTATTTATTATTAACTATTAAAGAATTAAAAAAAATTATAAAAAGAAAAATAGATTATATGGGTTAATAATATAATAAGTATTAAAAGTGATTGTCTAGAATTTATTCTAATTGTTTGATGAAAATATTTATCTTATTTAAGAAATGTAAAAAAATAATTAATATAAAATATTTTTAATTTAAAATAAAAGAATTTTTTTTTAAAACAAATTATTTTTATTTTTTAAATTTTAATAATTTTATTAAAATAAGAGAATATTTTTATTTATATATATATATATATATATATATATATATATAATATTTTTTTAAAAGATATTTTCATAAAAATATTTTTTTTCGTGAAAAAAAAAGGAAGCTTAGTTCTCTTAATGTAGCCTATTCGGATAGGTGGTCCACTCCTAATGTATTCATATTTCATAGTGCTCTACGAGTGGTTGGATTTGGTAGGCATATAGAAAAAAAAATTTTCGGTCAACGTATAAAATGAAATAATAAAATATTATAAAAAAATAATTTTAATATTTTATAATTGGATTCAACAAAATTTAATATCTTCAAAATTAAAAAACAATTATATTATTTATTAATTTATCATATGAATAAATTAATATCAAACATATATATTTATTTCAATTAATTTTAAATTTTATTAAAAAAATTTAATAATATGTAAAAAAAAAATTAGAAAAAGAAAAGATCCATTGACCCATTTCTGTCAAATACATCTGTCACTGGTTAGATTTCATTTCATGAAATATAACTGGCACAAATAGACTATTTGTCTGTATTGTTTGAAAAAGTTGATTTGGTTCATTTTTTTCATTGAATTTGATTTGGTTTTCTCTTAAAATTTAATTAATTTGGTTTTTGGTCATTTTCATTGAATCAAACCGATTCAAGCACAGCCCCCACAAGACAGACCACTTGACATATGACAAGACAGAATTCATTTTCCTCCAAAATGTAGAATAACTAGCTTTGGATTTTATTATGGAGTTGATTTTTGTCATTTCACTATTATAGAAGAAAAAAATTCAAAAAAAAAAGCAACGAATTGATTAATTGGCATTATTTATTAATATTATTTTCAGTAGATTTATTTTTATATTATGGCAATTGAAGAATAAAAATAAATAGAAATTAGGTTGAACATGCCTCATTTTCTAGCCAATTATAAGCCAAATATTTTTGTGTATGTTAATTGGCTAGTTTTTCCCTTATTTGAAAAAAAAATATATATTTTTATGAAAAAAATTTAATTTAATTTTCATGTAATTATATTTTTTATAAAATTTTTATTTTTTTAAATAAAGTATTTTTTAAAATAAACAACTTAATTTTTTCCTACATTAATTTTTTAAACATAAAAATTAATAACAAAATTAATTGAATAAAATTCTTCTAAAAAATTAATTAAATTAAATTCTTATAAAATTTTAATTTTTAAATAGGGGTTAGTGATTTTGATAGCAAACATAAATTATAGGATTAACTGAAGTGAAAAATTAAATCAAGTTTTAAAAAAACATAGTAATTTTTTATTTTAAAAATTTTTATGATCTTTTTAAAATATAAAAATATTTATACATACATAATATAAATATGTACTAATTATTTTAATATTATAATTAAATAATAAAAAATATTTTCATGAGAAATATATATTTAGAAAACTTTTTTCATTAAAAATATTTTTCATATATAAGTTATTTTTCATAAAATAAATAAAGTTTTAATAAGATAATCAAGTTTAAAAAATGAAAATTATTTTTTTTAAAAGAGGAGTATTTTTTTTAAATAATTTAGTTTTTTTATTTTAAGATTCCATTTGTTTTATGAAAAATATTTTCTTGAAAAATATTTTTTACATTTTAGAGTACCAAGAAAAATTGATTAATGAAAAATATTTTTTTAATTAAAGAAAAAATTAAATCATTCAAAATTTAATTTAGTACTACCTAAAATCCTTCTGAATAATTTTCTTAAGGTACTTAGACACGTCTAAGTAGTGGAGAAACTATTTTATCCATGTGGCAAAAAAATATATATATTTTATTATTTCTAATTACCTAAGCATGTACATACCATTTTGGAGTATTAACAAAATTTCGTTAGGGGGATTTGAAGTGTTATTAAATTGAAATTTAAATATTTTTATTATATAAATTAAAATTGAATGATAATAATGAAATAATTTTAAAATTGAAAAATGATGGATAAAATTAAGTTAACATTTTTTTATAATAAAAAAAAAATTAAATAAGTTAATGTAATTTTAGTGGAAGCCAAATAAGTTTAACATTAAGATTTACACAAATAAATACTAAACTTTTCAATTAAGGCCAAATAAATTCTCATCTAATAAAATATTATTTTTAATAAGAAAATATTATTTTTTTTAATTTTTAACTATTAAAATTATATATTATTATTATTTAAATTAAAATTAAAAAAAAGAAATTAAATGGGGAAAAATTATTTAATATTAAAATTACTATTTTTAATATTTATTATTAAAGAATAATAATTTAATTTTTTATAAAAATTAAGTTTATTTAATAATTATTGATAAAACTGGCTATTCGAATAGTGAATTGATAAATTAACCTTTGTGTTTACAATTGAATCAGATAAAAAATTAGTTTAATATGATTCAATCAATTTAATGATTGAACCAATGTACTCCGATTGACTCAACATGTTTAATTATTCAATAGAATATATATTTTTTTTAGAGTTGATATAAAAAAATTAAACTCAAAATATTATAAAAAATTTTATAATCAAAATCAATTAAACTTGCTTTGTTGTTACGTGTTTCTTAGTTCCATATATTTATTTTTTATACATTATATTATTTAATACTTTTATATAAAATTTAAAAGTATTATTAAAATTTATGTAAATAAGTTTTATTTTAAATAATTAAAATTTAATTAATTTTACTTATTTATTTATATTAATAAATATCATATTCAATTAATTTTTAATAATATATTAATTTCATCATTAACCCACTAATTAATTCAGTGATCCATTCAACTTTAGGCTGAATTTAATAACACATTTTAACTAACTTTAATAAGAAAATTTTGTTCTTATTTGAGCCAAAACTTAAATTTTAACTTATTTAAAAAGCACCTGCCTTTTTTTTTTGTCGTTTTGATAAACTCGGAAGCCCAACGAACTGCAAAGCCTAAACCGCATGAAAAACATGGATGTTTGCAACTTCCCATTACTACATTAGAACCCACTGGGAGTGGCATCTAGCAAGCGGCAAACAAATGTCTTTACCCCTTTGACCCAAGTCAAAACGCTGCTGGTCTGTTTGTTTGCCGAGAAAACCGAGGAAAAGAGAAGAAGAAACCGTCTCTTTAATTTTTATTTTGTTCCTTTTTCCACTGTTTTTCCGGCACCCAAATGCAGCGCCAGTACTCAAGCATCCCAAGAACCGTATTCGAGCTATTGTAATTAGCTATTATTTTACTCTCTCCCTCTTTCTTTGTAGTTATCGAATACTTGGCCTTGCTCAATTGAGAAGGAGAAGTGAAAGCTATTATTGATATTTTTTATGGTTTTTGTTTGTTTTTGTTGATTTTGTGGGTTTCATATTTGTTTATGGCTTTTTTTCTTTAAATTTTTTAACATGTATGGTTTCTATTCTGTTCTGCAGCTTTTTCCATACGTGGCTAATTCTGTTCCTTAATTATCAGGTTCTGTTTGAGTTTCTTTATTGCCGAATAGATTCATGTTTGGAAAACTTACTAGCTATTTTTCTTTTGCCCCAATATCAAGAATTAAAAGCATAGCTTTATATAGTTGTTAATGTATTTCATTAATTAAAATGTGCTTTTTCTTTGTATTTGCCTTGGATAATGTATCCGGTTCCTAGCGTTGGACTTTCAGTCTTGCTCGTTTCTTGTATTACCCTGAGCATAGGACACCAGAGAAAGACTCAGCTTGCATGAATTCGAAGATTTTATAATCTATAATAATTTTCCTTTTTCTTAGGTTGCTTAGTGAATTCTTATATACAAAATTAAACATACTGATGGTTGAAAACAAGATGAAATGAGAAACTGTATATGCATCTTGTGCATGCTAGAAGTCACATAACACTTTTGCAGCTTACATTTATTTTTCTTCAAAGGATGGTCATGTACACTTAAAACTGACCTCATTAGCTTTGGCATCATCAATTTCTGCAGATCTCTGTTTAAAATTTATGTTATGAAATAAGATTTATTTCTCAAATATTCTTGATTCATAATGTGAATCAACCAAAGGACAGTTTCCCTGCATTTTGAGTTGTAATCCCCTTATCAAAACATTTGTTAACATATGACTAAGGTGTGGATGTAACAGATTGCCATTCAGTTTTTTAGTTTAGGTTGAGGGAAAATGTCAATTTTGTATTAATTGAGTTTCTTGAATAGCAGTCTGCTGCCTATGGGTTGTTCTGGTATTAGGATCCATAGCAGCAAAGTCTAAATGTTTCAAATATGGAGCAGAGATGAGATGACCGGCAAAGCTGGTGAAAACGGATGACAGAATGCCTTAACAGATGGCAGAAACTTTCTTATTTGGAGCAAGAAATTCAAATGGATTTACATAAATCTATGTTGTGTATTTGCTTTGTGCACAAGTGTTTCTTGGTATGTGTTTCTATTCTTTAATTTTGACCAACTTAGGTAATTTTTGTTAGTGAACTTGCTTATATTAATATTTGTATCATCTGGCAGAGTTCGATTAAATTGCCTTCCCTTGTTGATGAATGGAGCTAGATACAGGTATGATCCAAAGTTTGCAATCTTAATCTGAATACCAGATTCTCATTTTATTGACTAACAATAATTTATTTTTTATGGAAAAAAGTATGCTTAGTGAATTCTCTAGAAGTTTTCATGTTGTCCCATTACAATTGATTTGATGCCTGTTTCTGAGCTACAATCTAGCATGAGAAGTAAAAACTATATGGAATGCTTATTTTCTTAATCAAATGGGGCATTTTGAGAATTAAACTCGGGACCTCTCACAACCTAAGTGAATCATACTACTAGACCCAATGCCCAACTCTTGATATCATTTCTTTTGGTGTTTCTTAATGTCATTTCCCATTTATGATTGAGGCTTGGATTCAAAATACTTGAAATTAATATACTCTGTGGATCAAACGAAACATATGTCTATCTACACTCTACACATGGTACTCATACTGAATAGTTGATTTATGATCATTGATGCAGTTATCTTTGTCCACCTAGATGCCAACATCTACCGCTCATTTTTCTTCTTAATTGATTGTTTGGAATCTTGTCAAACTCACATATAGTTTTTCTGTTTGGCTTAGGCTTGATTCCTCTGTTCAAACAATATAAACTGAAATAATGTGTGAGCTGCTGATTTACTTTGTAAATTCATTGGTGTAGATTTGAAATCTAGTGGATCTGAGTGATTAACATCTAAAATCATTGATAAAAAGCATAAAATATTGTTTTCCTAGTAGACTTAGGACTGATTGAAATGGTAAAGTGTGGGCATTCTGAGAATCGAACTTGGGACCTCTCACACCCAAAGCACGAATCATGCCACTAAGATTCCTATTTGTTGATACTAATAACATTCCAGTTGTCCTCATGATGGTGCAATTACTACTTCAAAAGTTTGGAACATAATAAGTATAATTGACATGCATATTCAATGTGTTGCTTTTTGCTTATTTTAGGATATCTTTCCTACCAGCTACCACTATTTTTTTTTTTGGTGTTGGGATTTTCTTTGCTGATTCACTATTAAACTTGGAATTGGAACTAAATACTATATTATGGACTAGCAATGAGTTCACTAGTTTTAATATTGTCTTGTCTACCAACTGAATAAATTCTGCAACCTTTTCTTCTCAATGTATTGGTGAAAAATGTGCTCAATAAAGGTAACCTTAGGTACTGGGATAAATGAAGGTTTGGTTAACAATGAATCATTACCCTCATATAGTAGCACTTTGTGCTTCGTTTTCTAGCTTACTCAACCTGCCATGGAATTTTGTTTTCTTGACGTATAGCATATTTAGTTTATTGCTTTTATTAGAATTTTACTTGCCCACCTACAGGTCACTTGGTATACTCTTTCACTTCCACAACCATTTGGTAGGGTTGAGGTAGCTGGCTTTTCAGTTGATTGCTGGGTTAAAGGTTATGTATCTAAATTGCTCATCTAGACTGCAAAGTCACTAGCTTATTTACTTGGCGTTAGAATCTTTTCAGAAATAAAATATATGTGCAGTTATGAAAATTGTGATGTTCTGCAGTTGACTTTAGGACAGATCACATAGCCACTTTATTTTAACTCCATACTAAGAGACCAAAAGCTATATTGAATATGAGTACTGAAGTGTAGAAAGGTGGGGGACTAGGGACTTGTAGTTCTGCAGTTGACTTCAGAGCAGATTACAGGTCCATGTATTTTAATTATTGAAACAGAACAAGAAAAAACTGAAACTTGAAAGTGTCTGGTTGACTCCAGGACAGATACAAGGCCAGATTTTAATCTCAATATTTGGATACAAAGCGAGAATCATACCACTAGACCAAATGCCCATTTATTAAGTTTGTTTAATTTATTGCTAAAAGAAGGATTCCATAATTATTTTTGTAATCTATATTTTCACAAACAAATTGTTGTACTTGCTGTTATTTTCATGTAAACCATGCATGTCAAATTTTAGATCAACCAAATATGAATAAGTGTTTCATTAGTAACACAATAGTTTGGCCCTAAATTATATTTAGTAAAATATTTATTTTTAAAGAATTATTTAGTTGTCAAACCTTCAAATATCCATTCCACTTGGAATTTGGGATGCATTTTCTAAATAAATACAGCAGTAAAACAAATGGTTAGTTTGTGAAAATATAAATATTGAAAAAGTTATGGGACCATGTAAAAAATAGCATGACTTGCGTATGTAAATTGATTCTGACCCCATATCTATACCTAATATGCTGCATGTTTATTGGTATATGTTTCTTTTCTTTAATTTAGCACATCTTTGACAGGCCATTTTTTTAGTGAACCTGCTCTTAATATTTGTATTATTTCGCAGGGTTCATGTAAATTGACCTTTTTTTTTCCCCCTTGATGAATGGAGCTAGATACAGGTATGATGCTGAGCTTGTTAATCTTTATTGGAACACCATCTTCATAAACTATAAAAGTACATCTGAATAGCATATCTGATATTCTAAAAAAAAAAATATGGAAATGGGGCATTCCGAGAATTGAACTCGGGACCTCTCGCACCCTAAGCGAGAATCATGCCACTAGACCAAATGCCCAACTACTGATGTTATTTTCTTTAATAATTCTTAATTTCATTTCCCATTTATTGGAATTGATGAGATTCCATTTTAAGGGGGAGTCTTATGGAAAGTCAATATTTTCTTCTCTAGGTAATGATGAAAAATGTGCTTAGAAAATGTAAGCTTAGGTAGTTGGATACACATAGATTTTGGTTAACAATGGATCTGAGTGCTCATGCGTGGTCATTTGTGGTTCCTTTTTCTAGCTTGCTCTGCCTGCCGCAAAAACTCATGATGAATAGCACATTTAGTTTGTTGCTTTTCTTTGATCTTTATATGCCAGGTTTCATGTCACTTGTTGCATTCTGTGATCTCTACAACCATTTTGCTCTGCTGGGTAACAATTATGTTTCTAAATTATTTTAATTTTATCAGTTAGGACTCTAGAGTAGAGACTTGTAGTTATTCAGTTGACTTTATGGTGGCCAAATTTGAAACAGAATAAGGAAAAGCTAAATCTATGTGGTTTGACTACAGAGGAAAAATTTTAATCTCAGTATTTGGAAATCCAAAACAAGATGGGGCATTCCGAGAATCGAACTCGGGACCTCTCGCACCCAAAGCGAGAATCATACCACTAGACCAAATGCCCTTTTTTCAAAAGAATCTATAATGAATACTTTAATATTATAGACCCTTTTTTTTATGATTTATATTCCCCCAAACTGACCATTGAATTTATTGCTATGTTGATGTATGCTATGCATGCCAAATATGAAATTAATAAGATATTTGGCACACATGATTAAATAAATAAGCTATTTAAAATAAATATTGTGCAAGAGTTAGGGGACCACGTGAAAAATGGGATACTTCTTTGTTGGTAATTCTTTAATTTTGTGCCGCTAAGATTCTAAGAAGGTAGCTAAAAGAGAGGAAAAGATATGGGGCATTCCGAGAATTGAACTCGGGACCTCTCGCACCCTAAGCGAGAATCATACCACTAGACCAAATGCCCGATAGCTGAGATTATCTTCCTTGGTGATTTTTTAATTGTCTATTATTTCCATCACCATATTAAATGGAGCATATATGGTTTCTGTATTTTATTGTTGATGCTCTTTGTCCACCTAAAAATCAATATCTACTGTCATTTATTTTTAAAATTGACTCCATGGAATTTTGTCAGAAAACTAAAATATTTAATTGTGTTGTAGCTTTTCTGTTTTATTTAGATTTTAATTCCTCTGCTATGAATTGAAATCATTTGCTGGGAAAAGGTGGTAATCTTTGGGTTGGGATCATTCGTGTCTTTTTTTCAAGTGATTTTGAGTTTTGAGCTACCTCTAGATCTCAAACAAACTGGGGTCATACAATGTCAACTTAAATTTGATTGGGTTATTCATATTGCATGTGAAATTGTTATTTCATTAAAAAAAAAACATAATTGTTATTATCATTTATGTCAATTGAAAAACAAATAGGGGCATTCCGAGAATCGAACTCGGGACCTCTCGCACCCAAAGCGAGAATCATACCACTAGACCAAATGCCCAGTTGGCTTGCAGATTGCTGGGTTTATTATAATAACTTATCTATAGTTTTTTTTTAAAGGGATTGCATGTTTTCTCTTCGGTTGCAATGCCAATGGAGCACTGAGCACATTCTTCCATGCATACATCAATAAGAGTTTAGGGCAGTTGCAACAAGAGATTAAAGAGTGGAATTTGCACAGAAATTAGACTTTTAATTTTGGTTCCTAGTTTAATTTAGGGTGTAATGGAAAGTTAAGCATTTACATTTATTAATCTTTTTTTACCCTCCATTTTGTTTGAGGTAGGTATGCACAAGCGAAATCAGAAAAGAAATACGCATTGTAGTAACTCATAACAATTTTACCAGAGGGCGCTTACTTTTATAAGTGTACATACACATTCATTCACAAACAGTATAGGATCCTGAAGCACTTGCTCTACCTCATATGCGTCTAAGGAAACATTCTCCATATTTAATTAGCATGTGTTAATTAAGAAAATTGAAAATCAAGAATGAAAAATTAAAAATCAGATATCTGGCTTCTAAGAATAATTTATTGTACACTGAATTTTAGTCTTGTGATTATCCAATGATAATAATCAATAAATGTTGTTGAGGTTGATTTTGGGTCGATTGTTGGTTAAAAAATAAACTATGAGTAGATACAACCAGTCCCTGGTTCGAAACTGGAACCAGATTGGTTCCAACCAGTCAAAAGTGCATTGATCAAAATCGATATTAAATCAAATTGAAATTGGCTGGATCAATTTGGGTGAAACAGTATTTTTTTTTTCAAAAAAAAAAAAAATCAACTATTAGATTTGATCAAAATTGAAATTGAATTAGAATTGGGGGACTCTAAGAGTTCGATGTCAGTCCTTCTAAACCTTGAACCTGAAGTATGGTCCTTGGCTACCCTTTGGAGGAGCTAGGAATGAGCCTAAATAGCTTTATTACCATATCTGCCTAAAAAATGGTCTCCACAGAATCTTTTAGTCCTATATGGAATTTAGGGGAGTATTAATTACAAAATTATTACGTCTCCAAATTAGTTATAATTATAAGAAATAATTGACAAATATGAAATATTATAAATAATAATTATATTAATTATAATATTCATTTTTATATAATAAAAAAATGTATATATAAAAATAATTATATTTTTTAAAAATTACATTTTTAATTCTTATATGTGTATTGTAAATAAATTAATAATTATATATTTATTTCAATAATAAAACTTTTATTAGTTATTTTACATATAAGATTAGATATAATTTTACAAAAACGTTTATGATATATTAGTTACAATCAACTATTAGCTATCAGTCATTTTGTATTTTAAAATTTCTTCAAATTATTATAATTCAATTTCATTTTTATCATATTTTAGATAATTAATAATTCTTTTCTCACTATATATATATATATATATTAATTATAAACCTTATATGTCAAATTTTTTTGAAAAGAAAACATAATTAGAGTTTGAATCTCTAAATTTTTTTGATATAAGAAATATATTCACTAGAATACTAATTTAATGAGAGTATTATCATAAATATTGTAAAAATAATATTAAGATTAAAATATTAAATTAGAAAAGTGGCATGACATGATAATGTTGATAGTAATTAATTAATACATATATTTTGTGGTGGGGGTAATGAAAAATAGGCAAAGATTTTAATTATTGTTGATTAGTGTTGAAGATAGAATGGGCATTGTAAGAAACTCACCAGCCATCATGAACACTTTGAAAGACACTGATAGATATCTAATACCAACTTATAAGATCATTGATCTAACAAATTAATCACTTCCCTAATTATATGTGATTATAATGTAAACCATGCAAAATTAAAAACATATCAAAGATCACTTCCCTAATTATATGTGATTATAATGTAAACCATGCAAAATTAAAAACATATCAAAGAAAAGATACATAAATTATGAAAAAGTAAAGGAAACTAATGAGGTATATATCCAGCTAAATACTTCATGATCAAAATCTACTAATCATCACAAGACCCACCAACATTTTGAAAATGATAAAAAAAGAAAAAATCCAAGTTTCATCTACCTGAACTGAAATTTCTTCTTTTTGGTTTTAGATATTTGACATATAAACTTGCTCTAACATCCAACATTGTCCAAGATTCATCTGCCTGAAATTTCTTTCTTAACGAAAAATTAGAATCAAACTAAAAAATCAAACTTAATTAGAATCAAACTAAAATATCAAAATAAGTTTGATTTGTTATTGTTCTTCAGTTTAGTTCAGGACCCAAAAAATCGTGCACAATCCTACCTTTGGTCATTGAACTAATTGAGACTAGGCATTTATTTAATAAATTAAAACTCTCAAATTAGCTATGTCATTATAGCAGATGTATTATATTTATCTAGAGATTTTCATTCATGTCTGGTTGTTCATGTCAATGGAGGTTAGCACACCTTATTGTTAAGAGATGTCTGCGTGATGGTTCTTTTTCTTGCATTCCTTCCACTCACACCAATTTTTTAATCTCTCAATGCCTTTGAAAAAAAAAGACATATAATTTAGTAAAAAAAAATTGGCATCAATTTGTGATATTTTTTGAAGCTTAATTAGTCATATTAACAGAATTAAAGAAGAGATTAATAATCACAAATAAAAAAGAATAGATGGAATGGAATTGCTTTAAAATGGGACAAAATGATAACAAAGTGGGCAGACCTATCTCTATCAATCATGTAAAATTTTTGCTTTTAGATTACCCGCAATTCACTGCAACCCATTGCTTTCTACACCTTTCTAATTGCCCTTTACTTTATTTACATATATAAGAGAGAGCCGAAGTGAGAGAATGAGCAAGGCATTGTGAAGAGAGAAGAAGAAGAAGAAGAAAGGCAAGAATTTTTTATTTTTGTTGTTGATCTATTCCCTTAGGCTGGTTGTGGAAATGGCCACCTTTGGAGGAACACAACAAAAATGTATGGCCTGTGAAAAAACTGTGTATCTTGTTGATAAGTTGACTGCTGATAATAGGATTTACCATAGAACCTGCTTTAGATGCCACCATTGCAAGGGTACCCTTAAGGTAATTAACAATTCTATCTCTTCAGATCATGACTTGGTAGATTGATTTTCTTTTCTTTTCTTTTCTCTTTTTCTTTTGTGTTTTGGTTTAGTTAATTGGCTTATCTTTCATTTCCTTTGATTTTGTGCATTTGTATGATTTGTACATGTAATTCTCCAATAAAATTTCATCTTTTGTATCTAATATATCAAGAATTCAAACCCAGTATTTTTCTCTAATTTCCAAAAATTTGGCTGTGTTGTAACCTTGAAAGACAGCTTATTTGACGATATGTTTTCTTCATTATTTTGCAGCTAAGCAACTACTGTTCTTTCGAAGGGGTTTTGTACTGCAGGCCTCACTATGATCAAATCTTCAAGCGAACTGGAAGTCTTGACAAGAGTTTTGAAGGTAAAAACCAAAACCCATTACCAAAAATCTAAATTTTAACGCACTTGTTGCATCCTCTTAATTATTAATAATTAATATTCTCTTATACTTCCTCTGAAATTCTTTCAGGAACACCCAAAATTGCCAAACCAGAAAAACCAGTCGATCATGAGGTGATTATATTCACTTGACCCCATTGGAATATATATATATATATATATATATATTAATTATTCGAAGTTGATATAAATTTATTTCGTTGGAATTGTGTATCTCACAGAATGCAAGCAAAGTGTCAAACAAGTTTGCAGGCACCAGAGAGAAATGTGTGGGTTGCAGTAAGACTGTTTACCCTATTGAGAGGGTATGTGAAGTACCATTTTTATATAATTTTCAAGCATGTTTGATTCTTCTTGGAAATGAAAATGAAAGAAAAAAAAAAAATCTAAATTCCATTTTATTTACCAAACTCTGAAGATGAAGAGTGGTGTTTTTTTTAATGGTGTTGAAGGTGACTGTGAATGGAACTCCATACCACAAGAGCTGCTTCAAGTGCACGCATGGAGGGTGTACTATAAGTCCATCAAACTATATTGCACATGAGGGAAAACTCTACTGCAAGCATCACCATATCCAACTCTTCAAGGAGAAAGGAAACTACAGCCAGCTCGAGACAGAGAGAGAACCAGCAGTCACCACAGAGAAAATCACAGCCATGGAAATTGCTGCTGAATCATAATAATTAAATCAACTGATCAAATAATAAAAGCAGCTTCTTGTCTGTTATTGCCTCTCTACAGAGTACGTGTTATTGCATTGTCTTGATGGGTTAAGGTCGATGTTTTTTCAACTGTAAGATTGGTGCTCCATGGCTACGATTGTGGACACTTCAAATGTCTTAACTGGTTTTTTCTTGTGGGGTTGAGTGAGATAAAGATACAATGGAATATGTCCGTACAAGTTTTGTTTCAGTATTTTCTTGATACATATGAAGATACCCTTTTTATGTCCTGAGCTATATTATCAATATTATCAACCCTGCAATCAAATTACTTGGACTCCAATTGATAGAGCAAAAATTTATAGAGTAGTTGAAGTCATTCATTAGCGTATAGAATTCATGCAATTTCTGTGCCAAAAATCTCATAAGTATCACCGTACATTATGCAAGCGTCTTAACCATATTTGTATACACAGAAATGAACTCCTCCCCACCCAAGAAGAAGAAGAAGAAGAATTACAACAGGATTTTTATAATGTATAATCACAAGATACTGTATTTCAATTTGTATACAATATAACGCACAACAACTTAGATAGTCTTCCTTCATACTGCGTAAGTTTTCTTTGCTTCCTTCAAAAGAAATTTTCCATATGTTCACCTTGCTTTGGCCAATTTAACATGTCCTCAGTCCTGGCATCAGACGTACCAAATGGAACCAAGACTAAACAGACAGAAAAGATTAGTTTCAATCTACAAAATCCTTTTTGGTTGAATTGTCTTTTATTATCTGAGCTGCAAGTATCAAGAGCTCCACCATCTCAAATCCTGCAGCTGACACAGAATCCATCTTCTCACTGCTGGAGTCCCCATGAAAATCACTTGGCTCGTGGGCACTTTCACCAACTGATGTATCAACTGCCTCAGCTGACCAACTAATGGGTAAAGAACTACCAAGGGCAGTCTTCAAAAGTTTAGCCTCATAAATGATATCGCCAAGAGCGTCTGACATGCCAATGACAGTACCTTCACAAGCAACCGACTCTTTGACCTATAAAATACATAGCATCAGCAACAGAACAGCTAATAATTTTCAACTATGAAGGAACATTCATGTGACCCATACATGTGAACTTGCACAAAAACTTCCATGCTAAAAGGTAAAAAAGGCAGGCATCATCACATTATGAGTTTTTTACCCTACTTATCTTAGCACTTTTCTGTATTGCAACCAAGAACCAAATCCAACTTAAAAATTACAAACTTTCAACTAGTTCACCATTCCAAAAGTATTCATATTAAAAAGGAAGGAGGGGGAGGGAGGGAATGGAGGAGGACAATATCTCTGGAGAGGCAATTTTGCACATTGCATAAAATGATTACCTTTGCAAGTGCAAGACGAAGTCTATGAATTGAAGAAGTCAGATGCTCCATACTATCCATGCTCTCCTTGAGGGTGGCATTTTCAATCTTCATCCTAAGATGAGAAGGAAATAAAAAAAAAAAAAAATCAACCATTTCATTAAGAGGTGATGAACTTTTGTGACATTCAATGAAAACAAAGGTAAAATGCAGTGAAAGGGGAAAAGAGAGGCAATTGTGATAAATGTAATTTACTCTCAAATATCATTATACAAATTAAATGTTTGATAAAGCACTGTCATTCTGGTTTCTTGAATTGCGCAATGCAACTTACCTGGTAAAATCTAAGCTACTGGACCTTCTGTTGGCGAAATTTCCTTCAATATTCAGGCAAGCTTCCTCTTCGTTTCCACTGAAATCCATTGTACCAATCCAACGTCTCAGATATGTCTTTTTCAGCAGGTTTCTTAACCTCCCATCTCTTTCATGAGTAAAAAGCCTTTTCTCCCCACTGTCCGTCAATGAATTTCTTTCTTGTATCCCATGACCTATTTCCCTGCATAATTATTTGGCTTTCTTGTAAGTTTTTTAAACCGTCAGAAGTAAAATCAAGTATGTATCAGCAAGTGCATAGGAATGCATAACATGCATTCCTTTTGAACTTTAACCTATTATGATAAATCTCTCACATGAAGTACCCCAAAAATAATAATAATAATTTCTCTTGGTTAAACTCCATTTATAACCACATGTCATATTATAAGTGCCAACCATGTATGCAATTTAGTGTGTCATAAAGAGAGAAGATAAAGCCTGGAAATATATGTTTTAATAGGCAGCACAAATGATTAGAGGACAATATGATGAGAGAAAAATGACTCTTCCTTTTGGTATATAAACAACTCAAACTGTATATGTAATGGAAATGTGGCCGAAGACATTGAGAAGTTACATATGCAGGAGGAGAGGGGGGCGGGGGGGTGGTGGTGTTGGTGTGGGGTTGTAAGGAGACGAGTAATTTCCGGTTCCAGCCTCAATGTTTTTGCTTTGGCATACAGCTTTAACTGAACTTATTAATCATGAAAACCAAAATGACTCGTGGTTTAGGCTGTTAGAAAATGAAGTTTTTGTTGAAACTACCAATCTGGTTGGTCTGATTCAAATTTTGCAGAGAAGCAATCGAAACAACAGTTATGTTCAGTCATGGATAATTTACACTGCTTCCAGAATATTCAGTTCTACAGCAAACTCGAAATTACTTTCCTAACGTTCCAAGTGTATAATAGCACTTCCAAAATGTTACATTGACATAAGTACTTAATCTCCAAGAGGAAATCATTGAAAAATTCCATTTTTTTCCATATTTGACACCACAAGTTGAAGGATTCAGATTCTAGCAACAACAATTTTTTCTAACTCTTTTATTTTCTTTTCTTAATCATTTTAACTTCAAGACTTTTATATTATTTTCTCAACAGTCATGGATGAACTGATGGATCATAAATCTGTACAGTGGTGGGATTTTATGTTATCTTGAATGCATAAATTCTTCTCCTCCTCCTCTGCCTAAACATCACAGCCCACAAAACATTTTAGCTTAAATGGCCATTTCACTTATATCAAAAGGGTCAATAACTGTCATTTCGACCATTACAATTTACAACCAATATTCAGACATTTTGTGAATCAACAGGGATTATTAGAAAATATCATATCAGTATTCTGTACAGAAAAAATCCGTTAAATATCAGGCGATACTTTATCTTCCCTGTTGCTAATTCCTTCCATTTTTCTTAATACAATTTCTTTTAATATTAATAACAATATATATATAAATAAAACTTGTATTGTGATTAAATGAAATATTTAGTTCATGAATATCAATTTGATTAAGCGGTTTCATGTTTTGTGCACTATCAAAGTTATTGAAATATTTGAGATCCAACAAAGACATTGCCACCAGAAAACAGCAGTTGCAGAAGCATCAATTTCAACAATGGATAAACAATAATGTCATAATCTAGAGAAAAGAAGAAATTTTACTCTTGTAATTGTTGATATTCCTGCTTTAACCGCGCCAACTCCATAAGAACTTTAACCTTTTCATTGGTAACCTAAAACATCACAACATTTTTGCAATGTATCAATAAATCCAACCAATAAATTCTTGTGTTGTTTAATGGAAATAAAATAAAATGCCAACCGACAACTTCATTGAAAAGAACAAGCAATATGAACTTCAAACAAGGAAGCACAAAGTTCATGTCAACAAAGGCACATCAAACTTCAGACAGGAACATATTTCCGGTTTAAGAAAAACTTCAACAGCAACATATCCCAAAGAGATTTCTTACCTTATACAAGAAAGAAGAAAATACTACTTACTCACTGCCTCACTCCCATATTGAACTAAACAATAAGCAGCATGCATTAAACATAGATCCCATGATGGCATGATTCAATTTACTATTAAAAATAAAAGCACCATGTTACATATCTCATAATCTCTGACTTATTTATTTATTTATTTATTTTTTGACAAGGATATATGCTGATGTTAATGTATAGAAACATGAAAGGGTCATATACACATGCTTTGTAATAATATTAGCAATTATATGATTTCTTCGAGAAGTTTAACATTTACACCATCAAAAGAAAATTAATTGAACGAAAGAACTGGGTCAAACAAATTATTATGAACCTATTTTGAGGACCACAAACAAGTCTCAAAAATAATTCTGTTTAGGCAATTTTGTTTCGGTTTTCTGTTTCCCCACATAACTAACAAGACAAACTTAAAACAAAGGATCTAGGAAAATACTAAAAAGATATATATGAAGAGATTAAAAAGCAGCACATCAAACACAAGAATTGCGCTCACATTAAGTGCATCATTTTAGACCATATGACCAAAACCAATGTCCAATAGATGTTAGGATGACATCATTACTGTATAACTATTCAATGTATCACCATTATAGCCATACAAGTTCGAGGCTTTTTAAGATCCTGCTCGCTAATATATTTCTTATAGTGGCAGCAGATAAATGCATGAGTCTGAACAAGAAAATCACAAATCTATTCACAAGAAATATAGTAATATGGGTAACATTCAAATAACTGATAGGCAACATGCTTTCAGTGCACAGAATGCAAGCAAAAATATTCAATAGGATTACTTGCAGTAAGTTTCTCTGAAGCTCCTCTATTTTTTTCTGAAGAGCTGCATTCACATTTCTCTCCAGTAAATGTCTTTCTTCCTGCTGCGATAAAAGCAACAATGCCGCAACCTAACAAACAACCCAGTCGAGTAGAAAGAAGTGTAATTATTTCAATTAGTTGGACACATTCAACTGAAACAATATACACACATAACAGAAAGATAAAGCAAAATTGCAGGACATAAGTTGACACAAGGAACCTTCTCTTGCAATGCCTGTGCAAGGGCCTCAGAGGTATTGCCTTCTTTCAAAGCCACAGTATCCAGTGAGCCATCCTTAATTTCCTGCAATAGGTAAAGAGCATAAATTACCACCAAAACTAAAAATTAAAAATATGTATAAGGGTCAATAGAACAAAACATAACACAGTGCAGAAATAGAGAGAACAAAGGGGCAAGGTTTCTAACCTTCAATACCAAATCTGGGTCATTATCATTAGTTATGTGTACATCTTGACATTCATTTATATCCAGGTTTATGACTCTGTGAGAAAGCCCCAAATTCTGTTCTCTCACATCAATTTGTCCAATCTTTTCTTCTAGCACATTAATAGTTGATTGGATATGCAATCTCCCCTCATCCAGTAAATTCATGATGTAAACTGTGTCCACCGAATGGTGATGGCGTAATTCTCCTATACCATTCATTATCATTTTGCCCAAATGGATCTGCACTTAATCAGCACAAAAATTAGCAACAAGATCTGGGTATTTATTTTAAAGTGTAAAATATGACCAAATTAGGATACCCACCTGCTTCTTTTCCAGTTCACGAACTTTCTTCTTCAAGTGATTTTCTATTTCCAAACCCTAAATGCCATGAAAAAATCAATATTTTGCAAATGATCAACAGAATATTCCATTTTCAAGTCAGATAAAGCAGACTTCAACTAGAATAATCCATACCACTCGTAGTTTACTTTGAAAATTATCTACAGATTTCCTCATTTTCTCCAGCTCTTCTTCTAATGCACTCTGTCTGATGAGAGAGTTACTCTAGTTGCATAAAGAAAATATATATTCTTTTGTGGCTAAATGAAAACATTAGCATAAATGACAAACTCAAATGTCCATGAGCTGAATTTTGAAGCATGTTTCAAGTTTAGCAACTAAGACAATATTTTGTAATCCACAGCGACCTTGAGAATATCAAATCAACTTGTATCCCTTGTCCAATCACGTTGTAGCATAAAATAAAAACAGAAAAAGAGAACCACAATTTGGATTGCAAACTAGTGTAGTGAATGTGCAAAAAACAGGGCTAAAGAAAGATACTAAAGGTGAAAAAAAAAATATCCATAGATATACAGGCTCCTAGAGCAGCAAGGAATCCTAGGGCTGTGAATTAGCCAAGTTGCTCATGAGCTAATTGGTATCTTGGCTTGACAATTTCAACCCAAGTTTGTTCATTAAAATTAATCAACTCATTTTTAAGACTTGTCTAATAAATGAGTCAAGCTTAAGCTAAGTAAAGTTTCGCTTATTTAGGTTCATGAGCCAGCTCATCTGTAAGCCTGTATATAAATTTATTAATAATTTGATTTCAACATTAATTTTTATAATATACATAAAAACACTTCAATTTTTTATTTAAAAATCATATTGAAAAATGAAAATAAAAGTTTTCAATTTTTGAATATAAACTTACAGTATAATCCTTAAAGGTTACACATTTTATCATTGTCATTAAAAAGAACAAGTATTGCACAGTATATTAAAATTTTAAAATAAATATTGTATTTTTAAAATAAATCTGTGAATTACTACAAATTAAGTCTAATGAGAAAAATTTTGGCTGATTTCTACATGTCCAACAAATGACCGATAAACGAAGAGTAACTAACCACCCAAGCCTAAGTCTAAATGTATAGCTCATTTTGCAAACATCCCAAGCTAAGCTCATTAAAACTCAGCTCAGGCTTGGCACAGCTTATATGAAATCTCGGATGATCCTATGCACTCTGTGATACACAACAAATAAAAACAAAAAGGTCATAAAAAGTTACAATGTATTTAGAGGTAGAGTTATCATTATAACTCCACATTTCAGTTGAGTCATGTAACAGCCATGCACATTTATCATCCCAACTCGCATCTTCAAATCCTTCAAGAGAAGGAAGCCTGATCTTATAAAACTTGTTGACAACCTGCAGTTGTGTGAAAGCAAAGAGAGGGAAAAGGAAATGTCCTTAAAAACTTGAAGACGAATCTAGACTGAAGATGAATTTAGAGTGCAAATGAACAATTAAATTTTAGAGTTTGACCCTGTAAGAATCATATTCAGTCAACAAGAAGGCTAAAGATATATTTAAAAAAATCTGAGGAAATAAGAAATCATTATACTTCGATTGAAAACGTATATTAATCAGCGCATACTCCCCATCATTTTCAAGTAATCACACACCATTTTCAGCAAAAGGCTACACGATTTTTAAATTGAAATTATATTAGATAAATAAACATCAGGAAGGATACTTATGAAGAGGTCATAATCAGTATAAGGAGTTTTGGGGGCAGGAAATTTCCTATCACACTTTCTAGAGCTATTTTCTGTTTGCACTGGTCATGGATTATACACACACACACACACACACACACACACACACACACACACACACACTCACACACACACAATATGATTTCTCAGTGCAAACTTTTTGCTTATAACAGTTCTGATAGATGAAACCTGATCAACCTTTTAAGGTTAATCGGCAGCTGGAGTTATGGAGGAATATCCTAGAGTCTGGATTTCAACTAAATAGAACTAGTACATAATATATGAATTACATTTACAATCATAAAAATTGGAAGTGAAAGTGAGAAAAGCAGAAGATGGAGAATAAATTGCACAAAGTAATCACCTCAACACCTAGGTCCATGAGATGAAAGGATGATGAGTAAAGATGACGGCACTCATAGAATGAAGGCAGGATAAAAAAAAAAAAGTGTGATTATCATCTTATGTCAACAAAAAACCCTACTAAAATAACAGGAAACTTCTACAAAACCACAATACCATCCATAATGTATGTCAGCAAATGTTGGGTGATGACAAAGACAAATGCCAAAGATTAATGACAAAGGCATGTCTGCAATTGAGCACGATAAAGACAAATGCCACGATGGATGAATCAAATACAAGAAAGAACAAGATAACAAATAAGGTGGCACTCATTGAGGAAAAGTTGGGAGGGGAAATGAGATGGTTTGGTCATTTCCATGGTAGATAAACAAATGACCTATGATGAATATTGAAAACACACATGTTACAGGAGATTAAAGCAATCAAGACAAGGTAGACCAAGGGCATAAGGCTAAGTGGTCAAGAACAATTTAGCATATGTAACAAATAATTACTCTATGAACATAAAACAATAATTGGCATTTAAATCTTGTAGAACCTCCAAAGGATATTAGTATATTAGTGTTGAATCCATTAATCATCGCATACCAAACAAAAGCCATAGCCTAGCATATGATATTAGCAAGAGGATAACATTAAGAATTAGGAATATGAACAAGAAAGGTTGAAATGATCAATCAAATGAAAATGTTCTTGAACTCTTCCAAAGTCCATACCATTTCATCTAATCCGAAAGAAAGATTAAAAGAATATAAAAAAGCTCAATAACATGAGAAAATTTGACGTTACCAATCATTAAGATTCCTGAAAAATGAAAATAAATAATTAAAAAAGAGAAAGAAAACGTAGAAAAATGATTTGATACACAAGCCAATATAAAAAGGGTTCTATACTGCTTGATGAAGATTAGAAGACAAGGAAAAGCCTTAGGAAAAGAAAAATAACCCACCCACAAATCCTCTAAAAGGTGAACAAAGAAACAACATTATCAACTTTAAATTGAACCAATGGGTTCAAAGAAGGATGTGCTTGAGAAATGAATTTCCGAAGGCTAAAATGTGTGATTCTAGTTTCAATTTTCGCATCCCACCATTCCACTAGAGACTATACCTACTTCTCATGCACTTATGAAGAAGGGAATATGAATCCAAAGAAAATGTCCTAAAATTAAATTTCCCCACCAAAGCAATTTTTGGGGACTCCAAATCACAAAGACCTAAACCTCTCACATATGCAAAGTCAGCATTTATTGAAACTCAAAATATGATCCCTCTTATATCACTCCATTATCAAAATGAGAAACATCTCATAATGCTTTCAATTCTCTTAACTGGTACACTAGTTAGTAGAGAAACTAAACAACAGAAGAAAAAACAAAGGAAGCACAGACAAGATGGAATTGAAATGATACAGCCTCTTAAATAAAGCCCTATCCAACCATTTGGCAACTAAAAGATTTATGAAACAAAAGGAAGAGAACATGGACAACCCCCTCAGGAAACCCCCCTGAACATGCTATACAGCTTCAAGAGATATTGTTTTGAGTGATAAAGCATCAAAGTAGCAGACTTAACACGCTTTCAAACTCCAAAAGAGAGAGGAAAAGAAGGAGCTAATGATAATTGAAAAATGGCAATATGAGAGTTGGAAAAGGGTATTAGGAAGGTTTCTTTTATTTTTAGCAAGCCAAATGTATACACATTTCAACGAAAATCTCATTACCACTTGAGAACAAATTTTATCTCTGTGATAGGTTCATGAAAATGAAATGTGAAAGACACTACCTTCTTGAAGGTTTCATTCTGCTCTTCATGCTTTGCTTGATCTATCACTAGTGCATTATTTAGTCTGTTTTGTTCAAGACAATCTGAGACAAGCTCTTCTAACCTGTGTAAAAGAATTCAGTAAATATTCAATAGTAAAAAATTAATCAACTAGCATTCCATGGAAAAGAAAAACAAAATTTTCAAAGGATAAGTTCTAGCCTTCTAGGTAGGGGTGTACAAGAAACTATCCAAACTGGTGAAACAGAACTATTCAAACCCAATTTTTATAGTTTCCATTTGAGTTATATTGGTTATGGGTTAGAAATTATATAAACCGATGTATTTCATTTTAGTTTTAGTTTTGAAAATTACCAAACCAATGAAACACAAATCAATGCTTATTAAAGACAATGAAGAAGGGGATCATAAACACCCCTACTGTAAAGTCATGGAACTTGACCTTTTATTTTGTTTTTGTCTCTAGTAAATATTTTACATGGTACACGAAGGAAGTTGTAAAGACTTATTATCAAAAATTCTAATTTGAAATTGAATGTTCCAAAATATGTTAGCGTAAAATTGTATTTTTTTTCAATTAATAAATGGCAATAATTTTAATTATTCAATTTAATGCATGCATGAGCGTAAAACATAGTACAACTGAACATAACCATTATATTGTAAAAATCAAAGATATTGGTTTTGTAATTTATTTTGTTGTTTCAGTTTCAACACTTTCCAAACCAATTTGATCGGTTTAGTTTGGGTAAATACTGTAGAAAGAGATGATTCTCATTGACTTTCAATTAATCTGTACATGGGTATATATATACAATTGATTCCTATAATTATGTTCTACTAATTAGGAAAAAATCATAAATAAGAAATCCTAAATAGGAATACAGAATACAGAATATACAGAGAAATAATATAGTGATTGACTTTCCATAACATAGTGATTGACTTTCCATAACACTCCCCCTCAAGTTGGAGCATAGATGTTAATCATGCCCAACTTGTTACAAATGTAGTCAATCCTAGCTCCATTCAGAGCTTTTGTGAAAATATCTCCTAACTGCTCTCCAGTTTTGATGTGTCCTGTTGAGATAATCTGTTGTTGAATCTTTTCACGAATAAAGTGACAATCAATCTCAATATGTTTGGTCCGCTCATGAAACACCGGATTAGAAGCAATATGAAGAGCAGCTTGATTATCACACCACAATTTCACAGGCAGGGAGGTCTTAAAACCTGTCTCATCTAGTAATTGAAGTATCCACATTACCTCACATACTGATTGTGCCATGGCTCTGTATTCGGATTCAGCACTAGATCGAGAAACTACACTCTGCTTCTTGCTTCTCCAAGACACCAAATTTCCTCCAATAAAAACGCAATATCCAGTAGTTGACCTCCTGTCAACCTTAGATCCAGCCCAGTCGGCATCTGAAAAACATTCAACATTCAAATGCCCATGATTGCCATATAGCAAACCTCTTCCTGGAGCGCCCTTCAGATAACACAAGATTTGTTCCAAGGCTTCCCAATGAGCAACAGTTGGGGAAGACATAAACTGACTTACCACACTAACGGCATAAGCAATGTCAGGACGAGTGACTGTAAGGTAGTTCAATTTTCCTACCAATCTCCTGTATCTCTCTGGATCTTCAAACAACTCACTCTCCCCTACTAACAGTTGTAAAGTTTGAGTCATTGGTGCGCTACAAGGCTTAGCACCTAATTTTCCTGTCTCTGTCAATAGATCGAGGACATATTTTCTTTGAGACAAGAAAATACCCTTCTTACTTCTTATAACTTCGATACCCAAGAAATACTTTAACAATCCCAAGTCTTTGGTCTGAAACTGAGTTTGGAGGAAGGTTTTAAGAGATGAAATACCTGCAGAGTCACTCCCAGTGATGACAATGTCATCCACATAGACTACCAAGAGAATTATGCCAGCCTCATATTGCCTATAAAATACTGAGTGATCACACTTACTCTTTTGCATACCAAATTCCTGTACTGCTTCACTGAATCTCCCAAACCATGCCCTAGGACTTTGTTTCAAGCCATAAAGAGACTTCCGAAGCCTATAAACTTTACCCAACTCCCTCTGAGCAACAAACCCAGGTGGTTGCTCCATATACACCTCCTCCTGAAGATCACCATGAAGGAAAGCATTCTTGATATCCAATTGATGCAGGGGCCAATCATATGTAGCTGCTAAAGAGATAAACAAGCGAATAGAAGTAAGTTTAGCTACAGGAGAAAAAGTATCAGAGTAATCAACTCCATATGTCTGAGCATATCCTTTTGCTACAAGGCGTGCTTTTAACCTAGCCACAGAACCATCGTGATTTACCTCATCAGAATACCCATTTGCATCCAATAGCTTTCTTACCGGTGGGCAAAGGCAATAGTTCCCATGTACCATTAGCATCTAAAGCCTCCATTTCCTCTTTCATAGCATCACACCGGCCCAGATGAGACAAAGGTGCCTCATTAATGTATTAGGGATAGGAACAGAGTCTAAAGAAGTAACAAAACACCGAGAACAAGAAGACAATTGATTATAAGAAACAAAAGAAGAGACAGGTAAGTACATGAACGTTTACCTTACGAAGAGCAATGGGTAAGTCTAGATCGTAATCATGATCGGTGAGGTGCAGGATCGCCCAGAAGTAGCTGGTGGAGGATCTGAGTCAGGAATCTCCAATCTCCTGGAATAAACATGAACAACGGGAGGTCGAGTAGGTCTAGAGACAGAAGGAACAGGCAGTAGGAGAGGACTAGACATTGGTTGGACAGTATATATTAAGAGATCATCCTCCTCCCCCTGACTCTCATACACAGATGATGGAGGAAAAAATGGAGTGGACTCAAAAAATGTGACATCTGCAGAAACAAGATAACGATTAAGAGTAGGAGAGAAACAACGATACCCTTTTTGGAGCCGGGAGTATCCAAGGAAGACACATTTGAGAGATTTTGGATCCAATTTAGTAACCTGTGGACGAACATCACGCACAAAACAGGTACAACAAAAAATACGGGGTTCAATAGGGAACAAAGATTTTGTAGAAAACAAAGTAATATAAGGAATATCCCCATTAAGGACAGAAGACGGCATACGATTGATCAAAAAACATGCCGTAGAAACTGCATCAGCCCAAAAGTGTTTAGGTACTTTCATCTGAAAAAGAAGAGCACGAGTTACCTCAAGAAGATGACGATTTTTTCTTTCGGCCACGCCATTTTGGGATGGGGTATCCGCACAGGAAGACTGATGAAGAATGCCATTTTGTGTCCTATAAGACTGAAATTGTGCTGAAAAATATTCTTTGGCATTATCACTTTTTAATATGCGCACAGAAATATTAAATTGAGTTTTGATTTCATTACAAAAGGCACAAAAGATAGAAAACAACTCAGAACGATTCTTCATTAAATATAACCAGGTAACACGAGAGTAATCATCAACAAAAGTAACAAAATAACAAAATCCAGTTTTAGATGTAATAGAACAAGGACCCCAAACATCAGAATGAACTAACTCAAAAAGGGATGAAGCCCGTTTATTGACTCTAGACACAGAAGGCAAACGATGATGTTTTGCAAACTGACACGACTCACATTCTAGTACTGATAAAGACAAATTGAGGACACGACTTCTTCATGGTAGACAAAGAAGGATGACCCAATCTACAATGAGCTTCAAGAGGTGTTAAGTCTTTGGAGCAAACAAGCGACGCGGTACATGATTTTCGAATGTAGAGACCACTGACTCGCATCCTCTACCAATAATCGCCGTCGTAAGATCTGAAACAAACACCAGTCAGAAAAAGGAAACAGAACAATTTACAGTGCAGTAAGTTTACTAACGTAAAGTAGATTAAAAGAGAATTTTGGTAGACACAAAATGTAAGACAAAGAAATTGACGGTCGGGTTCGCAGCCTAACCCATGACACAAGAAGTAGAACCATCACCTAAAGTAATGTGAGAGGAAGTGAGATTAGACCGAAAAGCGGATAGAAGACTAGAATTACATCATGTGATCCATCGCACTGAATCAATAACCCATTTGGATGAAGAAGACACAAGGCATGTAGTGGATTTACTCGACTCGGTGATCGCAGTGATGTGGAACCGTAGGCTTTAGAGATGCACGATCTTTGGGAAAATTGTGCAAAATCCTCTGCAGATACTAAAATAGTTTTCTCAGAGGAAGATATCAGAGAATTCTCTCACGCCATATTTGCCATATGTGATCGCTGATTTTTCCTCTGAAGTTGCGGACAATTATATTTTGTATGGCGTGCTCATGGCAATAATAGCAAATGACTCCTCTTGAGTCCCGATTAGAACTAGCCTCTCCATTACGCTGATTACTACATTGCTGTAATTCCTCCTCTACTTCCTCTTCTATTACCCGTTGTCTATTTGGATTACGGCTAATAAGAGCACTCTTGGCAGTGTGAAGATTGAGTACTCTGCACGAAGGACCCGTGTGAACGTTTCATGCAAAGAGGAAATCTCGAATCGAGAGAATCTCGAGATTTAGCGCCTCATACTCAAGGAAGGCCTGCAAGAAAACTCATACAGCCAGTTGCTCCTCGTTGGGCCTCTGAACTTTTACATCGTGATTAAAAGGCAACAATACATTAAGTTCCTCATATACCCGTTTAAAATCCATAAAATAAGCCGTGAGAGACTTATCCTCTTTCTCAGCAAGGTAGAATGCTTTACAAACATCATAAATACGGGAGATATTCCCTTTACCAGAATACAGAAAATCTAAGTAATCCATCAATTCCTTAACAAATTCACAGTGATTAATTAAACTAATTACCTCACTATGAATCGAGTTCCGAAGCTGCAAAAACAACCGAGCATCCTCCCTTAGACAAGTTTGTCGTGTATCATCAGTGGGTGGATCTTTAGTAAGGTGATCATCCTTATCAATGCTACGCAAATAGACCCTAACAGTCTTACTCCACTCCAGGTAATTCGAACCATTAAGTTTGTGTTCCGTGATCTTAGTCATCACCGGAATCACATCAGAAATAACATTCTTATTGTCTGCCATTTGTTGAGACAAAGAAAACTAACCGAAACGCTAATCCAAAGTGCTTATAGCAGCAAAATAACCCAAAATAAAAAATCAAGCAAATACCGAAATAGGATCTGAGAGCCAAACCTCAGAAGTCCTTTAATGGTATACTGGATCAGGTAACAGCACACAGTTGTGGAATAATGGGGTTGAAACGGTCGGTCGGCGGCCAAGGTCTCTCCTGAGCTGGGTAGTGAGAACAAATAGTCACCCTAGATTGATGACCTGCTCTAATACCATGTAGAAAGAGATGATTCTCATTGACTTTCAATTAATCTGTACATGGGTATATATATACAATTGATTCCTATAATTGTGTTCTACTAATTAGGAAAAAATCATAAATAAGAAATCCTAAATAGGAATACAGAATACAGAATATACAGAGAAATAATATAGTGATTGACTTTCCATAACATAGTGATTGACTTTCCATAACAAATACAATGAACCCAACTAAATCGGCCTATGTACACCCCTACTTCTAGATAAGCTGCAGAGGAATTTGAGAAGCATGAGGATAAATGCAAAACTTTTTAGGGGAAAAAAGTGCCTTAAAAAGGGATATTATCAATAGGAATTAGATAATACATGACACATGATTATAATAGAACATGTTGCATGTGTCTCAAAGTATATTACATTACTGATCCACATTTTTTATTTGTGATAAAAGTATACACCTCATTGTAAAAACTGATGTATAAACAACAAATAATTCTAGGCCATCAATCCCTTTGTATATCCAATTGTATAAATCCTATGCCACATATGCAATAAAGTAACTTCATTTCTCAGTAGCATCCCAAATAAACACCTTTGAAACCATTGATATATATATATATATATATATATTTTTTTTTTTTTTTTTGAAACTATACAATATATCTAAAAGATTATGGAAAAAATATGTATAAAATCAGTTCTTGGTTCGATGTGGGTCCAGAAGTAGGGGTGTACATGGGCATCAAAGCTTGTAAGTACAGTTTCTATTTTGATTCTTAGTAAGAACCAGAACCACATCAAAATAATAAAATAAATTTGGCTTAGTTTGGGATCTCCAAGAATCATGCACGCCCCTAATGTATATCTTAGATTTAGGTTGACCATCTTATCTATAAGACCATTATTTATATCAACTCATCTTGTAATTATTAATCATAAATATAGTAATATATAATATAATATGCTTAAAATTTAATTATATATTTACCTTATAGTTAAAAATTATATAATTAAGAAGTAACTAAAATATATATTATATGATATATTGTATATTAGCAACCAACTTTAAAGCTTAAATGGCACTTCATGTATGAACTTCCATGGCAACAATTGCATAAATTGTTTTAAGAACCAAGACCTGAATTGAAACTGACCAAACTGAACTAGAATCGGAATATTGAGAACCAAACCAAAACCAAAATATCGAAGAACCAAACCAGAACTATACCAAAAATTTGATTTGGTTCTGAATCCTCGGTAGGCCCTAACCTGGAATTGTACACCCCTAATATACATACTACAACATACATGGACTAGTTACAAGATAATCCTAACAAATGGATCAACATATCACATAATAAGACACATTGTCAGTACTCTGTCATGAACTCAGTAATCTGTCATGAACTCAGTAATCCTTTACCTTGCAAAGAATTTCTCCTCATTTCACATCACACCCAATGTATTGCAGAGTGCCATAAACCATAACTTTCAATATCATTAAATACTTAGAATTCTAACTTTAGCTGATTTCCCAAATCTACTTGGGTATTACCTACTTAAAAGAGAATTTCACTACAACATAATTCCAGTACTTACAATGGATTTCCCAAAATATGGGAATTGAAACAAATAACCAAAAGGGACTAATCACTCATTCCCATATTTTGTTGCGTAACAAAAAATGTACACATTTGCTATTATGATCATCTTTAATAGCCAACCAAAGAAAATCATCTTAGAAGGAATATAGAAATTACTATCAAATATTTAATTGACATCTACCTAAGACATTCATGAGAAAGTAGTAGAAAAAACTATTCAGATTTAAATCCTAATTTTCTAAAATTGATCCTCTTTTATGGCAATCTCAATTGGTCCTCTCTTTTCCCATGATTTCTATTGCTACTTGCTAAGCAACCACCTCAAAGGCTCAAACACAATATAACAAGCACTAGATGGACAGTGACCTTTCATTTTTTTGTCACCCACAAGTAGGAAAAGACCATAAAAAAATGATGAGTACCTCTTCTGAATGTCATTAAATTTTTGGGACATCAGCTCCTCTTTCTCTTTAGCCTTTTCAGCCTGTCACAACCATTCAGGAAATTCAAAACCTTACAAATATTGCATGCAGGAACTTCTTAAAAAATTATCGCTGATGAAGAAAATAAAGTCAATTATCAACTAAATAAACTTCAAAATGAATTTTATAACCTCCATTATTGCATGATCGCGTTCAGCAAAAGCAGAAGCTACACAGCCTTGAAAAAATTTAACCTGCTTCTCTGCCTCCATATTCTGGAAAAAGAAAATGGGACAAGTCAGAACCACTTATGAAAGAAAAATTCCATTAGTTGCTGCAAAAAATGTATGAAGTTCTTTTTCTCCTTCAAAGACAAACAGAAATCACAGGGAAAAACAAGTGTTTTATGGACATTATTCATGTAGCTTGCCAAAGCAGCTAATCCAGTCAATGACTTCAATTGATTGCAGTTAAATTGCAGTTAAATGTGAAACTTAAGCGTTATTATTATTTTGCCTCCAAATGCAGCTGCTATTCATGTTAACACAAATTTAGGATCAACAAATCTGATTCTCCTCTAAAAGAAAATATCATAACAGATAAGCTAGATCCTTAATGAAGCTAGCAAAGTCACTAAAATACTGGGACTTGAAGGACAGGAATCAAGAACGTGAAGTTTAGGAAGCTCTCCATTTCTAGGACTGTTGCCTACTATACATTATTCAAGCCAGCACCATTTTCTATTCTATTCATGTAGCTTTAGTCATTGCTTTTGTTGCTTCTATTCTAGATGGTTGTCTACTTACTTGGTAGACACAATAATAGCAGAATAAAAAAAGTTAAAGAAAGGCACAGCCATGCACCATGCCCCCCAACCCCCACACACACACTCACACACCCACATATATATATATATATATATATATATATATATATATATATATATATATATATATATATATATATATAAAGAGAGAGAGAGAGAGAGAGAGAGAGGGAGGAAGGGAGACCTTTGCCACCTCTCCATTATGTAGATCTGCCAGTTGGCTCTGGATACATCAAAAGAAACATCTAAGTTACAAAGGATTGGCAGAAATAACTTACAAGAGAAAGTTAAAATTCTTACTTTGATTCGGTAAGCCTCTGAAAGCTCCTCTTGAAGATTTAGATTATCTCTTGTGCAAGCAGCCAACTTCTTTTTCAAGTTCTCAATCTCCTGCTCCAAGCCAGCTGTCCTAATAGGGCATTAATTGAATGCTATACTAACTGTTTTCTCACTGATACCAACCCATAGACCATGGCACTCCTCTCCTTCCACACATCCACCCAACTCCTTCCCCATAAAACATGATATATATGATAAAAGAGGGAAAATGTGATTCCTTGGAGGGGGGAAAAAAATGAACGCACACAAATATGTACCTTTGAAAATGCATTTTTGTAGCTACAGCAAGGTAGCTAGGTCCAGCTTGCTGCGTGCACAATTGCTCTATATCTTTATGCAACTCATCACGCTCTACAAAACATAAGACAAAAATCTATTATGTCCAAAAACTTAATATTTAGTACCAGAAACATCAATTTAAAAATATTTTTTAAAAAAAGTATTAAGTGGTGAATGACTCTTGAAAGTAATGGTTTTAGCCGAAGTAGACGTAAGACGGAATATATGCATTGCGAGATTAGCTCTCATAGAAGGAACAAAAGAGAGGTTCAACTGGATGGAGTTTTAGTGCCAAAATGCAACCAATTATAGCATGTAGGTTTTATAATACAGAATAATGGAGTAATAGATGAGGATGTAACTCATTTGATCAAAATAGGACAGATGAAATGGAATGGTGCTGTAGGTGTACTATACAATCGTAGGATCCTGACAAAGTGAAAGGTAAATTCTATAAAATTGTGGTTAGGCTGGCTATACCGTATAGGAGTGAATATTGGGCATTTAAAATATAACATATTCACAAAATAGGCGTGGCAAAAATATGAATGTTAAGATATATGTATGGCATTACGATATTGGATAAGACTGGTATAGAAAGAGATGATTCTCCTTAATTTCAATTAATATGTATATGTATATATATATACAATTGATTCCTAAAATTGTGTTCGACTAATTAGGAAGAAATCCTAAATAAGAAATCCTAAATAGGAATACAAAATACAGAATATACAGAGAAATAATATAGTGATTGACTTTCCATAACACTCTCCCTCAAGTTGGAGCATAGATGTTAATCATGCCCAACTTGTTACAAATGTAGTCAATCCTAGCTCCGTTCAGAGCTTTTGTGAAAATATCTCCTAACTGCTCTCCAGTTTTGATGTGTCTTGTTGAGATAATCTGTTATTGAATCTTTTCACGAACAAAGTGACAATCAATCTCAATATGTTTGGTCCGCTCATGAAACACCGGATTAGAAGCAATATGTAGAGCAGCTTGATTATCACACCACAATTTCGCAGGCAGGGAGGTTTTAAAACCTGTCTCATCTAGTAATTGAAGTATCCATATTACCTCACATGCTGATTGTGCCATGAATCTGTATTCCGATTCAGCACTAGATCGAGAAACTACACTCTGCTTCTTGCTTCTCCAATACACCAAATTTCCTCCAAAAAAAACGCAATATCCAGTAATTGACCTCCTGTCAACCTTAGATCCAGCCCAGTCGGCATCTGAAAAACATTCAACATTCGAATGCCAATGATTACCATATAACAAACCTCTTCTTGGAGCGCCCTTCAGATAACACAAGATTTGTCCCAAGGCTTCCCAATGAGCAACAGTTGGGGAAGACATAAACTGAATTACCACACTAACGGCATAAGCAATGTCAGAACAAGTGACTATAAGGTAGTTCAATTTTCCTACCAATCTCCTGTATCTCTCTGGATCTTCAAACAACTCACTATTCACTGCTAACAGTTGTAAATTTGGAGTTATTGGTGCACTGCAAGGCTTAGCACCTAATTTTCCTGTCTCTGTCAATAGATCGAGGACATATTTTCTTTGAGACAAGAAAATACCCTTCTTACTTCTCATAACTTCAGTACCCAAGAAACACTTTAACAATCCCAAGTCTTTGGTCTGAAACTGGGTTTGGAGGAAGGTTTTAAGAGATGAAATACCTGCAGAGTCACTCCCAGTAATGACAATGTCATCCACATAGACTATCAGGAAAATTAGACCAGCCTCAGATTGCCTATAAAATACTGAGTGATCACACTTACTCTTTTGCATATCAAATTCCTGTACTGTTTCACTAAATCTCCCAAACCAAGCCCTAGGACTTTGTTTCAAGCCATAAAGAGACTTCCGAATCCTACAAACTTACCCAACTCCCCTTGAGCAACAAACCCAGGTGGTTGCTCCATATACACCTCCTACTGAAGATCACCATGAAGGAAAGCATTCTTGATATCCAATTGGTGCAGGGGCCAATCATATGTAGCTGCTAAAGAGATAAACAAGCAAACAGAAGTAAGTTTAGCTACAAGAAAAAAAGTGTCAGAATAATCAACCCCATATGTCTGAGCATATCCTTTTGCCACAAGGTGTGCTTTTAACCTAGCCACGGAATCATCAGGATTTACCTTTACTGTAAATACCCATTTACAACCAATAGCTTTCTTACCAGTGGGCAAAGGTAACAGTTCCCATATACCATTAGCATCTAAAGCCTCAATTTCCTCTTTCACAGCAGCACACCGGCCAGGATGAGACAGTGCCTCACCAATAGTATTAGGGATAGGAACAGAGTTTAAAGAAGTAACAAAACACTGAGAACAAAAAGACAATTGATTATAAGAAATAAAAGAAGAGATAGAGTATCACGAAGAGCAATGGGTAAGTCTAGGTTAGAATCATGATCAGTATGAGGTATAGGATCTGCCAACGAAGTAGCTGGTGGAGGATCTGAGTCAGGAATCTCCAATCTCCTGCAATAAACATGAACAACGGGAGGTCGAGTAGGTCTAGAGACAGAAGGAACAGGCTGTGGGAGAGGACTAGACATTGGTTGGACAGTATATATTAAGTGATCATCCTCCTCCCCCTGACTCTCATACACAGATGATTGAGAAAATAATGGAGTAGACTAAAAAAATGTGACATCTGTAGAAACAAGATAACGATTAAGAGTAAGAGAGAAATAACGGTACCCTTTTTGGAGCCGGGAGTACCCAAGGAAAACACATTTGACAGACTTCAGATCCAATTTAGTAACCTGTGGATGAACATCACACACAAAACAGGTACAACTAAAAATACGTGGTTTAACAGGAAACAAAGATTTTGTATGAAACAAAACAGTACAAGGAATATCCCCATTAAGGACAGAAGATGGCATACGATTGATAAAAAAATATGCCGTAAAAACTGCATCCGCCAAAAAGTGTTTAGGAACTTTCATATAAAAAAGAAGAGTACAAGTTACCTCAAGAAGATGCCGATTTTTTCTTTCGGCCACGCCATCTTGGGATGGGATATCAACACAGGAAGACTGATGAAGAATGTCATTTTGTGTCATATAAGACTGAAATTGTGCTGAAAGATATTCTTTGGCATTGTCACTTCTTAATATGCGCAAAGAAATATTAAATTGAGTTTTGATTTCATTACAAAAGGCACAAAAGATAGAAAATAACTTAGAACGATTCTTCATTAAACATAACCATGTAACACGAGAGTGATCATCAACAAAAGTAACAAAATAACGAAATTCATTTTTAAAAGTAATCGAACAAGGACCCCAAATATCAGAATGAATTAACTCAAAAGGGGATGAAGCCCGTTTATTGATTTTAGACATAGAAGGCAAACGATGATGTTTTGCAAACTGACACGACTCACATTCTAATACTGATAAAGACTGAAACTGAGGACACAACTTCTTCATGGTAGACAAAGAAGGATGACCCAATCTACAATGAGCTTCAAGAGGTGTTAAGGTACTGAAGCAAACAAGCGACCGTGGTACATGATTTTTCAGAATGTAGAGACCACCTGACTCACGTCCTCTACCAATAATCTGCTTCGTCGTAACATCTTGAAACAAACACTGATCAGGAAAAAAGGAAACAAAACAATTTAAGGTACAAGTAAGTTTACTAATAGAAAGTAGATTAAAAGAGAATTTTGGTAGACACAAAACAGATGACAAAAAAATTGACGAAATCGGGTTCGCAGTTCCAGAACCCATGATACAACAAGTAGAACCATCAGCTAAAGTAACAGTAGAGGAAGTGAGATTAGACTGAAAAGCAGATAGAATACTAGAATTACCTGTCATGTGATCTGTCGCACCAGAATCAATAACCCATTTAAATGAGAAAGACACAAGGCATGTAGTGGATTTACCTGACTGAGCGATCGCAGTGACAGGGGAACTGGCAGGTTTTAGAGATGCCTGATACTGGAAAAACAGTGCAAAATCCTCTGCAGATACCAAAACAGTTTTCTCAGAGGAAGATACTGTAGAATCCTCTGCTGCTATATTTGCCATCTGTGATCGCTGATTTTTCCTCTGAAGTTACGGACAATTATATTTTGTATGGCCAGGCTCATGGCAATAATAACAAATGACTCTTCTTGAGTCCTTATTAGAACTAACCTCCCCATTACGTTGATTACCTCTGTTGCCTGTAATTCCTCCTCTACTTCCTGTTCTATTACCCTGTTGTCCATTTGGATTACGGCTAATAAGAGCACTACTGGCAGGCTGTGAAGATTGAGTACTCTCTGTACGAAGGACCTGTGTGAACGTTTCATGCAAAGAGGAAATCTCAGAACTAGAGAGAATCTGAGATTTAGCAGTCTCATACTCTGAAGGAAGGCCTGCAAGAAAACTCATAACAGCCAGTTGCTCCCGTTGGGCCTGCTGAACTTTCACATCAGGACTAAAAGGCAACAATACATTAAGTTCCTCATATACCCGTTTAAAATCCATAAAATAATCTGTGAGAGACTTATCCTCTTTCTCAGCACGGTAGAATGCCTTACAAATATCATAAATACGGGAGATATTCCCTTTACCAGAATACAAAAAATCTAAGTAATCTGTCAATTCCTTAACAAATTCACAGTGATTAATTAAACTAATTACCTCACTGTGAATCGAGTTCCAAAGCTGCAAAAACAACCGAGCATCCTCCCTTAGCCAAGTTTGCTGTGTATCATCAGTAGGTGGATCTTTAGTAAGGTGATCATCCTTATCAATGCTACACAAATAGACCCTAACAGTCTTACTCCACTCCAGGTAATTCGAACCATTAAGTTTGTGTTCCGTGATCTTAATCATCACCGAAATCACATCGGAAATAACATTCTTATTGTCTGTCATTTGTTGAGACAAAGAAAACTAACCGAAACACTAATCCAAAGTGCTTACAGCAGCAAAATAACCCAAAATCACAAATCAAGCAAATACCGAAATAGGATCTGAGAGCCAAACCTCAGAAGTCCTTTAATGGTGTACTGGATTAGGCAACAGCACATAGTGGTGCAATGAGGGGGTTGAGGCGACGCCGGCGATGCTGATCGGAGTCGAAATGGCCGGCGGAAGCGTCTCCACGCACCGGTGAGTGAAGAAACGGCAAGAACCTGAGTTGGGCGCGTGAGCCTCACGCGCTTGGATTCCAGCGACCAGATCAGAGGGGACGGCCGTTCGGCGGCCAAGGTCTCTCATGAACTAGGTGGTGAGAACAAATAGTCACCCTAGATAGATGACCTAGGGTAACAGTGGGTTTCAGTCCAGAAACAGACGGGAAAGAAATTTCATATTTAGATTCCTTAATGAACTTGCTCTGATACCATGTAGAAAGAGATGATTCTCCTTAATTTCAATTAATCTGTACATGGGTACATATATATAATTGATTCCTATAATTGAGTTCTACTAATTAGGAAGAAATCATAAATAAGAAATCCTAAATAGGAATACAGAATACAGAATATATAGAGAAATAATATAGTGATTGACTTTCCATAACAACTGGGAATTACCATATCCACTAGAGAATCCATGTAGCACGCATCTACTACATTTCGTTTCTTTTAACTACTTTCACTTGTTGCAGGAATGAATTTGGAATGGTACTACTGATTATATATCCAAACTTCAAAGTTTTATAGCTGGTAGGTGAATGAGTTTAGTTGATAAAAGCAATAAAAAGGATCTCAAATAGATACTTTGAGAAATAAATGGTCAAGGATACTGTCATTCAAATAAGTCAGGAAATATCGGGAAAAAAAAAGTAAATTGTTGCAGGACGAAGCATAAATAAACACATCATTGAATAATGAAAGCAGAAACATTACCATGTTCCAGTTGTTGGATGCGAGCCACCAAGGACTCATTTCCAGCTGAATTAGCATCCATGTCTAAAAAGAGAGATTGGGTTCTAATTAAAAGGATAGTAAAAGTAGGCCAAGAACCCCCAAAACACAGCATCACAGATATTAAATGTCTAAAGAAAAAGCATAAAACCAAGAAAAATAAACAGAATCTCATCAAAAGGGTATCAGCAAAATAACTTAAACCACTCATTTGCAACTTAATTGGTGCACTTTTAATTTAAGCAACAACAACAATAACAATCACACACAAAAAAAATAATGGAAAGTAAACAGTATTTGTCTCAAGCCCCAGTTTATTGGCTTATACATACAAACAAAGAGCGATTTTGTTAGGTAAATTTACCAAATTCCATTAAAAGAGTTCCCTTTGTCTCCAACAACGAAATGAATTTCCATTAAAATAAAAAATAATAAAAAAACAGATGGCCGAAAAAAAGAAGTACACTGAAATAAAATAAATCAAGAGGCAAAAATTGAAAGATTTGGAATTATAGAGAGAAGACCTGAAATTTGGAATTGACGAAACAGAGAGAAGGCATAGAGCAGAAACAAATTATGGTTAGCAGAGGGAGAGAGCCATCTCTCTCCTCTCTTTCTCTAACCCACAACTGCAACGACCTATGCCTCGTATGTACAGTATCAGGAGAAGTCTCCGTTTTTTCTAGCTGGAAACCGTTTTTTATTCCTTCCGTAACTGTCCGATTAGAACGTCCTGTTTGGTTCTTCCATTTAATTAGTCATTTTTTTAATAACTATTTTTTTTTTCATCTGCCCTATATTCGTTACATATACTCGTATATTCCTGATTTACATAAAATCAAATTTCATTTATTTTTATGTAATTATTTTTTATTTTTTAATTTTAATATTTAGTATGATTTTAAAATTTATATCAATTTACTCATATAATCAAATTAATTTTTTAAAATGTGTGTTGTATATAATTATATTTATTATAAAAATTTGTAATTTAATTTTTTATATATTTTTTAATTATTATATAATACTATCGTATTATTATAAATATTATATTATTTAAATTAAAATATTAATTTTTATATTACTTTAATTAATTATATATTAATTAATTATATAAATAAAATATTTTCAATTTAAAAATCATATTTTTTTATTAATCATATTTTTATGAAAGTTATATGCTATATTATTAAAATATAATATTAGTTTAATTATAAATTTAAATATAATATAATAAAAAATAAATAAATAAAAATATTTAAAAATTAAAATAATTTAAATACAAATATAAATTAACTAATTGAATTGAATTTACTTAAATTTTATTATTTTATTTTTTTAAAAAAATTCATTTATGTATATTTTATTTTAATTTTTCTTGCATAATAAAATTATACATTTAAATTAATGTGAAAAAAATATTTATAAAAATAAAAATTAGAATAATTTTTGAAATGAATTTTTTTAGTTTAATGTATTATTATTATAAAATTTTTATTTTTATTATATTGACATTTTAAAATTTTATATTGTGATATTATTTAATATAAAAAAATTTAAAATCTATTTAATATATTTCAAATATATATATATATATATATGTTTGTGGTTTAGATTTCTAATTATAAATTAAAAATTATAATAGAATTTCTGTAAAATAATTTTAAAAATAAAATTTATAAAAGAAAAAATAAAAGTTTATATTATTAATATTTATAATAGTATTTTTATTAGTTTAAAATGTTGGTCTCTTATTCGTATTTGTATATATATTGTAGTCCGTGTAATCTATTATTATAAATCTATTATTTATATTATGTGTTTAAATTTTAATTATATTATATTTTTTAAAAAGATTATAAAAAATAATTTTATAAAATTAATTTCAACTTTAATTATTTTTTTATTTGGAATTCAATGTGTTTGGATATAATATAATTTTTAATACAATAATTAATAAAAAATTAAAATTATATCAATACAATAATATAAATTTAGTCTAATTTATTATAATATCTTTTTTATTTTAATTCTTATCATTTTTTTAGTTTCATTAAAAGTATAAGAACCATGAACAGTTGAATACTATTATTTTCAATGTTAAAAAGAATAAAAATAAAAATAAATTAATAATGTAATATTAAATATATAAATTTAATTAATTAATATATTATTAATATTACTTTTTCATTTATTATTAATGCAAGAGTATTATTTTATAAGTGGTATAATGCTAGTTCTATGATAACAATTTTTAAGAAATCATATTTGTAGTAATATAGATATAAATAAGAATAAATTAATTAGGTTTAAATTTAATTGTCTTTAATAATTTTTTTAATATTGATCTTTAATTAAAATTAAATAAAATTCTTTTAAAGTTCTTGATTTAACAAATTTTAAAATTCATAATAATCTTTAGATGATTTATATTATTTTCATTTTTGCTTTTACAAATTATAGTCATTAAAACATTTAATTTTATTTAATATTCGTAATTTTATAAATATTAATATATTGTTTCATTGAAATAAAAAAATCTTAAATAAAAATTAAATTAAAAAATATATGCAACTAATAAAATATTTTTAAATATATATAATAAATAACTAATTATAAATATAAATTTAAAAATTAGATATTAATAAAACATTTTATCTAATATCATAATACGAATAAATTATATTTTATATTTATTAATTTTTTATTTTAATTAATTTCTTTTTATAAAATTTTATATTTAATTAAAATTAAATATAAATAGAGCGAAAAATTTTAAATTTATATTAACTATAAAATTAAAAAATTTAAATTTATATAAATTTTAAAATTAATTTAAATAATAAAAATATAATTATAATTAATTTTAAAAATAAAAAATAATTTAGACAAAACTAATATTCTCCCTTCTTTATATATTTATGTATAATATAAATAATTAAATTATAATCATGTGTTAATATTTTTTCTCACTTTTATCACTTTTTTTTCTTTTTTTTCTTTCGTGAATTATTCTCCCTATCAAATTTTCTTTTGACTTAGTTCGACAACTTATTAAATTAAAGAGTCAACTTAATAAATTAAAAGACTCTAAAAAATCTCAATCAAATTAGGTACTTAAATGCATTAAATCTAAACAATTTAGCCTTTTAATTTTTGGTTAATTTAGGCATTTACCAGTTAACTACTAAAACTCTTAAAGCATATATCCCTGTCAATTTGTGTGTAAATTTTGGTTTTTATAAACAATTTACATTAATTGACAATAATTTTTTATATACATATTAGAATAAAATAAATGTATTTATAAAATTTTTTATTTTAATTCCCATTGCAACCATGTAATGATAAGATTCTTATCTTTTTAATTTAGACAACATTTATAATATATACTAATAATTTAAATTCAATTTTTATAAACATACTATTATAAAATATATAAGTAAAACATATTAAAAAAATTTTAAATAAAAATAACGTTTTAATTTTTTTATTATGAAATATATAAATATCCTTAATTTTTAAAATAAAAATTATTTTCTATTTATTAATAAATCAACATATGTTTCATAAATAAATAAAACTAGAGACATTAGTCACTTTGGACTTTCCTTTACCTTCTATTCAAGTGAAGTCATTTATTTTCCTTTAGTTTTCTGTTTGTACTTTTTTGTTAAGTCCTTTAATTTCTTTTGATTTTCAACCTTTTATTTTTATATACTCTCTATCTTCAACCATTATTTTTTTTAGAAAATATTTAAATAATCATTAATTTTTTATAAAAAATAATTTAATCTCAATCATTTTAATTTCTTATTTTCCATATATGTAAAAATTCTTTTATATATATATATATATATATATATATATATATATAAATATATATATATATATATAATAGAAACATACCAAACCAAATAGTTTTTTTTAATTATTATTATTAGATTTAAAAATGATAAATATAATTAAAATTAAATTTAAAATAAATTTAAGAGAGCGTCAGAATTAAAAATTTGAAATAATTAATAAAGGTGTCATATACAATAGTTACTTTAAACTGGTTTAATAAAAGTATTAAGTTACTTTAAACTCGTTTAATAAAAATATTAAATAATTATTATCAACTGATAAACCTTTGAATGGCTGCATTAGAGCTATGTATATGCATATATATTATATCTTTATGCATATTTTTTTATATTATTTAATTTTTATTCATCTATTTTAATAACAAAATAAATATGACATAATAAATAAAAAAATATATATTTATTTAAATAATTAAATAAATGATAATATGATATGATATAGTAAATTAATAATTAATTAAATATTTATTAATAAAATAATAATTATATATTTATTTTAATAAAATAAATTATATAATATATTCACTAACAATGATTAGGCAAAATTTACCAAAAACTTCACATAAATTAGCCATTATCAATTATCAACTATTAAAATTTGTAAAAAAAAAAAAATTATTATTTCACCTCTATTTAAAATATATTAATTAATTCTTATATTTTTACTTTTATTTTTTTATCCATCTATTTAATTTTAATCAAGTTTTCTATTAATTAAAATATTTTAAAAATTATTTTTACAGCATTAAATAGCCAAAATTGTAGAGTATATATTTATATTTTTTCAAATTATAGACTAAATAATAATTTTATCTCATATAAGTGCTAATAGAAATAAAGATTTTTAATATTTATACCAATGTGCTTATTGATGGAGAATTCCGATATGCAACGGCAGGGTAAACAATGATAATCTTTCTTATTAGTACCATTAACATGATTCAAAGAATTAATTTGCAATACAAGAAATTTGAGATATGCTATTTAAATTTGATAAATTAATTGCTCATAAATATAGAAATGATCATATTTAAGTACGGATTTGAAATAATTTATAGAATAATATTATTTTAAATTTACTCTAAAAAGTTCTTAATAACTAAGATGATGCTATTTGAAATCCATAATTTAATAATTTCTAATAAAATTAAATCCAAATCCCTTATTTCGAATGTTGATATCCAAACACAAACATAATATTAATTCAAAGACAAATGAATTGTTTAATTTAAAATATTTAGAGACTAACAATAATTCAAAAAAAAAAAAAAAAAAAAAAACTAAACTCTGAGTTTATAGCAAGCTTCAAAATCAAAGTATATGTTACACTAAACAACAAGGAGATTTTAGTGATTTACCATCATAATAAACCTACAAAATGTTGAAGGCATCTCTGGAATAATGTAATCTTGCAAGCAAGTAAAAGCCTTTGCAAGCCATAGAAACTTTGCAGGCAATTACATCAAAAGAATACAATATCATTTATTTAGAACCATCAGCAATGATTCCCTAAAGATGAATAACAAGCAGAATATTATTATCAAAAAAAAAAAAAAAAAAAGATTCCTGAAAAGATTATAATTAAGACTTCTCTCCTACCATCCTACATCTGATTACAAAGGTCATTTTCTACAAAGATGAGTACTCCAAGCACATGCTTCTCCATGTGCATGCATTAATTATGTTCTAAAACTGATTAGGGCTTGTATGCCTAAACAAATTCCAAAACCAATAACCCCAAAGCTGTTGATCTAACGAACGTAAAATGGTCTACAGGCAAACACCTTTATCAGAATGCTACAACCGAACATCTCTATCAGAATCATTTGCTCTGATTTCTTTATGCATTCGAGCTACTCTTTTCTCTAAAATCCATATTGGCAACAAGGATTGACCACAAAGAATAACTTACAGAGAAAAGGGAAAAGAAATTAACAAATTACCATTTGAAAACGTCTAAAAGGGAGAGCTGCCTATGCAATTGCAATCTAGCGAACCACCAAAATCCACAGCTAAATATAGTGTACCCTACAAAAAATGCCTTTCAATATTTACAGATGTGCAACATCAGCATGCGATGAATATCTATCTCAGTGTCAATCAAACTGTCTCATTGCTCCTCATTGACTATCTCCATCAAGCTCGGATCATCTGCATGTATTAGCAAAGCATCTTTGCTCAAAATCTCAAAATGGTAAAAATTCAAAGGTGCATTGAAACAAAAGATGCAAGAGAATCATTACTTATTTCCAGGTATGCATTACAAAGATCATTCAGAGTCTAATGCAAAGAGAACTTCCATGGTCTCCAGTTTAAGAGACTCCTATGTCAAGCAACTAAGATTCAGAAGCACAAAACAAAAAGAAATACAAAAATAAATGATGTAAGGAAAAGTTTCTCAGTTATTGCATGCACACATGCATCATAAGAAAAGAGATGAGGGGGGAGAGGGAGAAAATCAAGGCTCAAATGGAAGTGAAAAACCTTGAATCTATAAAAAAAAAAAAATAAAAAATAAAAGTAGAAGAAGAAGAAGAAGAAGAAGAAGAAGAAGAAGCAGAACCCCTGTCTTCCAATTTGATCTCAAATGCAAGTTTGAGGACTTGCCCAACATCAACATAAACTAAACCCATAGTCACAAAATGACACTGTAATTAAGTTTACCATATTGGGTGGTGTCCTTGATTTCAATGTCTTCATAGCAGCTTCTGCAAATGCTTGTGCTGCTTCAGCATCTGCCTCTGCAGCCTCTGCCTCCCTTGTAGCCTCTTCAGCTTCTGCTATAGCAGCTTCTGCCTCTGCAACTGCTCGAGCAGCTGCTGCAGCAGCCTCTTGTGCAGTCATATTTCTCATCTTGGCTAACTCCGAATCAATCTGAGACTTTGTAAGCATGTTGGAATCATCCTTCTCAACTCTAGGAGATATCCTCTGTCTTCCCTCCAAGAATAACATGGAAGAATTCCTCCTCCTGTCAGAAAAAGTTGAAGTAGGTGCAATCCTATACTTGCGTTTAACCTATAACAACAAAACGTGGAACTGGAATTAGGATCCAACTCCAAAATAATCAAATTACTATTACTATTACTATTATATAGAGACAAACCAAAACATAAACCAGACTTAGTGTGCAAATTGTAGTAGGAATTACAGTTAAAGATCCAGATATCATCACTATGCAGACCATATTAACTATATGTACATGTCTATGACCATATGAGTTTTAGGTACAGATCAAATGCAAAAACCATTTATTTCTTGTTTGGAAAGAATCTTAGAAAAACCTCCATTTAGGATTTAAATCCAGCATTGAATTTTTGAGGCTGAATTTATCTTTCATATGTTATACCAACCACTTATCCAAAACCATAATTTGCATGTGATTGCAAAAGTATATACTATCCAACAGGTAGTGGCATTCAATTTTAGGGCCTAATGATTTGAAAAATAATAAACTTAGGAAAGTTTTTTCAATTGTATCCTGTACTTTTAACTTTATCAAATTGGTTCATAGATTACTAATTCTATTTCAATTATATCCAATGAAACTGTGACATTTGTCCATGCTGAGGTAAGCCTCTGACATGGACAAAAATAGTCAACACAGATCATATAGGCCCTTCTAAAGCCTAATAGCATGGAATGGTAGCTGTTCGCAAAATATTGATCTCAAAAGGAATTTAAAATGACTTCATGAGAGGGCAGAAATTTTGCAAAATGTTGCCATTTGGTGACTCTTAGGGTTCAAAAGGAACCCACTTGCTTATGTCCATGCTTAACTTCCAACTGAAGCAACAAGCAGTAGAGGAGCATGGATGTCATTTTTTGGGGTCCAAAACTAAAAATACTTATGTGAACAGATGTGTGTTAAATTTTATTACAAATGTTACTATTATTTTGAAATGATTTCTTTTAAAATATTACATCCATAGAGCTATATAAGTTAAGAAAAAAAAATATTATAAAAAATTTTTATAAATTAGTATATACAGTCAACTCTTAAAACAGAAAACATTTTATTAATTTGAAATTTAATCATCACAAATGTATGACCATAAACTAAAAAAGAGTAAAACTTATCACATGCAACAATATAAATACCTTATTTTTAAATTTTGTAACAAATATTAAGATTATTTACTTCTCAATTTTATTAAAAATGAAAAAAAAAATTACAGGGGGCAATCAGTGATAATTCGTGTGTGTTTGTGTAAATCTTTGAGCATGGGCACACCCCCTAGACCCATTAGATGTAACTGAAACAAATTAAATAACCTTTAAATCAAATTGATAAATTTAGAAGTATAAGATACAAATGAAACAGGGCACAAAATTCAAAATTTTCATATCACTATCCCTAGTTTTAGGGATTCAAAGCGGTCATGGTTGGCTAGAATTTTCAACAACCCCAAGTAGGGCTGAGCAAAAATCCATTTTAACCAAAAAAACTGAACCGAACTGATTTAATTCAGCTTTTCAGTTTCAGTTAGTATTTGTAAAAAACTGTGGTTCATTTAATTGGTTCAGTTTGGTTAGTTCAAAAAAGAAAAATTTCCTTATCAATAAATTTGACTATAAGATAATCTATAGAGCCAAATATGCTCCTGTTATAGTTAGATCCATGACACCATTATATAAAGAATATAAAGATACTGTCAGTATATCCCAACAGATAACCATTGCACCAAGATACAGATCACAATTACCTTAATCAGCTTGCCATTTGATGTCAAATACTTCAATTTTGCTGACAATATCCTCCTGAAGTCATGAGGTGGCCAGTATTGTTCCTACAGAATAAGCTGAGAAGATTAACTGACAAAAGAAGTTAAGTTCATAACATGAAATTTTTTTTCTAAAAAAATGATGTAATATCTGCATGGAAGTAATATACATGACGTAACAAAACAATAACAAACACAATAGACTGACAGTACAGAAAATTGTCATGCATTAATAGTATCAATGTTACAAATTTCAAAGCATATATTAGTTAGCCAAATAAAAATACTAAGGCAGTGCCACAATGTGTAATTTTAGTATGGTCAAGCAACAGAAAGTTAGAAACTATAATGAAAGTTTCAAATCCATAAGTGCCAAGTTGAGAAAAGTTTCACATTCCTTCTAATCTTGTTTCTATCATTTTTTATCCTTAATTCCTTATGCTGCCTTGAGAATAAAGATAATACCATAAGCTATTCATTTCTAATCCTCATTTTGTTTTCCTTCAACAGAATTAAAAAACTAGAAAACCTTCTGAAAATCATCTGATAACAAATCTCAACAGAATTTGAATCAAAAGAAGTTGAAAAATAAGAAGCAACTGTGACCTCCAAAACAAAATTTTAATAAATCTTAAACTAAAATTTGATAGTTTGGAAATTTAGTAAAAGCTATACAAGTCACTTCAATCTTACTTAACCATGTTAAATTCCTAAATACATGGATTTTTATCATGTTACATCTTAAAATGGCGGAATTATTTAAAGAATCATGCCACTGGTATCCACAACAGCCCAAGTTGGGGAAAGGAGATAAATTGAGATCTACAACAATTACAAATATAAGACTACCTCTATATATGCAGCAATTGTTGTCTTATTAGAACCACCGGGCTCCTTCAAGCTAGTTATAGCCTCCTGTATAAGATTATCCAGCCTACATCAATGAACAGCCAAAAAAGGGAAAAGTATGTAAAACACAAATATAAAATGTTTTTAATGATAACCAATTTGACACTGTAATTTACATCTTCAAAGTTGGATTCAGTTCACAACCCAATTCTAATAAAATTGTAACAGAAAAATAAATTTTGAATCCCATATGCCGTAATGCACAGTTAGCTAAAAAATATGATGGTAGGCAATCAACTAATAAGTACCATTTGACTAAGAGAAAAGCAAAAAAATTGCGATTCTCCATTGGTTACTATTGATTCTTCTTATTACATGAAAGAATCTTTAATACTTTCCATGCCGAAATTAATCCTTACATGTGCATGTCATGCGATTGCCTGTAGAGTCGCAAACAGTTTCATCCAATATTGGTCACACCTTCAAGAGAATTATGCAGTGCCTATTTGAGTAATGACATGTCATAAGCCTGTGTCCTCATCAGTTTCAATAATTTAAATTGTCAATTAATTCGACTTGTCCAAGGACAAGATAGCTAATACTTCTTAACTATATGGTTCCAGGCTTCCAGCCATTCATACAACTACAAAATCCAGTTTCCTGGATATATAATTCCATGAATTCTTGTGTAGGCATAAATATAACATGATTAAAGAACAAACACCTTGACACTGACCAGCTCCATATCAAAAATATGAACGAACAAGTCATATCAACACTACAGTCAAGCAATATGTATGCCACCTTACTCCAAAACTCATGGAAATAAGACATGCTATATCAAGTAATAAGAAAAATTTTCAAACCTTACAGTTGTTCTCATTGGACCAGCAGTCTGCATTGTAGAATTGGCAACCACAATAGATTTAGTATCTGAAATATCTTCATCACTTTGAGCAACAGTATAGAAAGCTGCAGGGTTCTCTTCCTGTTTTGGGACATGGTGAACCCTTTTGACAGCTAACTTAGACTTCTCCCGGGAGCTCCACCCATTTGCCATTACACTCATATTTCTCCATTTATCCTATCAACGTATAAAACCAAACACATTTATCACTCCAATCCTGAAAAAAGTTTTGATTCTGCCATTTGAAAAAGAATTGACAAAAAGAATAGTTATAAATGCCAAACATAATGGTCATCCTAGAAAAATCAAACATACACCTGACTGGAGAAAGGTAAGAGTCCTAACCTTGAGATCCACATTTGATCGCAAAGACAAGACACCACTAAATTCAGGATCTTTAAGTATTGTGCGCCATTTGCCAGCCCCATGTTTGATAACTCCAGCTTTTAGGGCCGTTTCTTCTTCTGCTGTCCATTTCTGTTTTGGCGCACCCATCAAGAGTAGCACAAAGAAACTCTTCAAACGAATCCAATTCTCAGGGAACTAGTGCATTGCACAAGCCCATGCACCCAAAAACAGGAAAATAAGACACCAACAAATAATTTAATCAATACACACAAGAACAAATTATTCTTAATGGAATCTCTTCCAAGTTAAAATAAAAATCAGCAGTAGAATACTCTTCAACCATTAGGCATAGAAACATGCCAATTCGATGACAACAATTAAGTAAAATCAACAAAGCCCTAACAAACAAAAAGGGAGAACTCCAAATGTGAAGGCTTTTACTGCTTAAAAAAAATAAATCAAAAGCAAAGAGAATTCCAATACCCCATTGATCGCATCTATTATTACCAGACAAATGCTGTGATTACGCGGCGAGAGACGAGGCGATGCTCTTTTGTTAATAACATAGACGAGGCGATGGTCTTTTGTTAATAATATATATATATCAAAATATCAAAATTTGATCTTAATTTGAAACGGAGAGGCTCAAGGAGGATTTTGTGTGACCAAACAGATGATTTTTTTTTATTATTTTAATAAAAAATTTTAATTTTTAAAATTAAATTGAAAGAGTGATTTTTTTTTTCAATAATTAAAAAGGTGATTAACTTAATCTATAGAAATTAACTTGCTTATAAATTAACTTAAATTTATAATTATTTAAAATATTAATTAATAAAATATTTAATTAAAATATTTATAAATAATTAATAAATAATTAAACTCGTTTGGTAAAGGAGAGTTTATAAATATCATTATTATTAAAATGTTTTAAAAAATAAATTATTTTAAATAATAAAATATAATGAATTAATATTTTATTATTATAATATTATTAAAGTAAAATATTTAATAAATATTTTATTAAAATTAATAAAATAATTTGTAAATTTATTAAAAATAATATAAATAATTTATTTAAATTATTGCATCAATATAAAATTTTTTAACATGAATATAAGAATAAATAAATTAAAAATATAATTAAAATAATACAATAAAATACTTACTCCAGATCCAAATAAACTTATAAACACTTAATTTATGAGTATTAGAATGAAAAATTTTCTTCCCTTAATTTATTTTTTTTGGACTTGTAACTCTAAAAATGTCTTAAATAAATTATAACTTATAAATTAAAATAAACACCCTTTAAGTTAAAATTAATTATATTAATTAACATTTATTAAAAAAATTGATAAATTCCACTTTTTTATTTTGTACAATACGAGGTTTGAAACTTAACTTTCAAGTATGCCCAATAAAATATATATTTTAAATAATTTCTTTTATATATTTATCATTTTTGAAAGATGTTTTTTTTTCAAAATTATATGTATGAGAAGATTAGTAAATATTAATTATTTTTTTAATTTTATCTTTATTTTTACTAAAAAATAATAACTATCACTATAGTTTCTTAAAGAGTATAATTATAAAGAATTCAAATTCATATAAAAATAAACTTATTAGCAATTAAATTGAATATTTATATATAAATTTAAATACTATATATATATATATTTTAATTAATTTTATATATATCTCGATATAAAATATATATTATAATAAATGCACTATTTTTTAAAATTTATTTATCACCCTCTTAATTATATGAGATAAAAAATAATTTGGTTGAATTAAAAAATATTTTATTATAATTTAGATGTGATTAAGAGAGATATATTTGTATTAAAATATTGTATATATTAATATTTTCAAAATTTAATTATTAAACTATATTTTATAAAATATAAAAATAAATTTCTCATTTAATGAGAATAATACCCGAATTTGGATAGAATATTTACACGAGTACTCTATTCAAGGTCTAGTTAATAATTTTCCATCAATGGTTTATAGCCAACCAGAGGCCTAAGACCTCGTTAAACATGCAATACAACTTTCGGTTATTGCAGTTGATTTCCCGCCAATGCCTTTTAAAAGGAAGCAAATTCTCTACCTTCTCAAGCCCTATGACCAGGCTCAGCAAGCAATCCTACATCTTTCTTCTCAAAAATTGCAAATCAATCACACATCTCAAACAAATTCATGCCCAAATCTTCCGGGTTGGCCTCCACCGAGACATTCACGCTCTCAATAAGCTCATGGTCTTTTGCACCGATCCATCTAATGGAAACTTGAGCTACGCTGAGACAATCTTCAATTGCATACAGGACAGGTGTTTATTCATCTACAACCTCATGATCAAAGCGTTTGCAAAGAATGGTTGTTACAGAAAAGCTCTTTTTTTCTTTGGTAAATTGAGGGAAGATGGCTTGTGGCCTGATAATTTCACTTACCCATTTGTTTTTAAGGCAATTGGATTTTTAGGAGAGGTTTTTGAGGGTGAAAAGATACATGGTTTTGTGATAAAAACTGGTCTTGAGTTTGATAATTTTGTATGTAATTCGCTCATCGACATGTACGCCCAGTTCGGTTTAATTGATATTATGAAGAAGTTGTTTGATGAAATGCTCCATAGAGATGTCATTTCCTGGAATGTGCTCATTTCTGGATATGTTAAATGTAGAAGATTCGAGGACGCTATAAATGTTTTTCATCGCATGCGAGAAGAGGGTGATTTGATGCCTGATGAAGCTACGGTGGTAAGCACTCTTTCAGCTTGCACAGCTTTAAAAAATTTGGAACTGGGTAAGGAAATTCACCATTATGTGAGAGAGAGAATTGAGTTCACTTCTATTATTGGAAATGCATTGATGGACATGTACTGTAAGTGTGGTTGTTTGAGTATGGCCCGATTGATTTTTGAACAGTTGCCTTCTAAAAATGTCATTTGTTGGACTACCATGGTAAGCGGTTATGCAAATTGTGGTGAGCTAGAAGAGGCTAGAGAGTTGTTCGAGAGGAGTCCAGTTAGGGATGTTGTTATGTGGACATCTATGATTAATGGGTATGTGCAGTTTAACCGTTTTGATGAGGCAGTGGCACTCTTTAGAGAAATGCAAATTAGAAGAGTTAAACCTGACAAATTCATAGTGGTTTCCCTACTCACAGGTTGTGCTCAAACGGGATCTCTAGAGCAAGGGAAGTGGATTCATGGGTTCATGGATGAGAACAGAATTCCAATAGATTGTGTTGTTGGCACTGCTCTAATAGAAATGTATGCAAAATGTGGGTGCGTAGAAAAAGCTTTGGAGATTTTTTATGGATTAAGAGAAAAAGATACGGCCTCGTGGACTTCAATTATATGTGGGCTTGCCATGAATGGGAAGACCGTCACGGCACTCGAGTTGTTCTCAAAAATGAAACAAGTTGGAGCTAAACCTGATGATATTACCTTTATTGGTGTATTAAGTGCCTGCAGTCATGGAGGATTGGTTAAGGAAGGTCGTGAGTTCTTCAATTCTATGACAAAGATGTATCATATAAGGCCAAAATTAGAACACTATGGGTGTCTGATTGACTTACTTGGTCGAGCTGGACTGCTAGATGAAGCAGAGGAGTTAATAAAGAAGATACCTAATGAAGATAATGCCATCTTAGTTCCACTTTATGGTTCTTTGCTTAGTGCTTGTAGAATCTATAGGAATGTCGCGATAGGCAAGTGGGTGGCTAAACAACTGGTGAAAATTGGGTCAAGCGATTCCAGTGTCCACACACTCCTTGCCAATATCTATGCCTCTGCAGAAAAATGGGAAGATGTAACAAAGGTGAGAAGGAAAATGAAAGATATTGGAGTCAAAAAGCTGCCTGGTTGTAGTTCAATTGAGGTTGATAGTATCATCCATGAGTTTTTTGCTGGGGATCCGTCTCATTCAGAAATGGGAGAAATATATTCCATGCTGGATAGATTGGCTAAACCATTGTTGGGTTTAGAAAAGAATGAAATCGAGATAGAAGGTTGTTAGTATGTTGTTTTTTCAAGAACTTCCTTCGGTTCATGTATTTTTTAAGTTATTTACGTGTCTGTTATACAAAACATGCTTACATGAGGTGTGGTGAGCTATACCCACTCCAACCACTGTTAACTGATTCTTACAAATCATATATCTAAACATGGATTAACAATCCATTTAAACTAACATCCCTAAATCATGCCAAAACATACAAAAAGTTTCTAACTAAAGAGCATCTAGAAAATTATCATTTGAATAGTAAACCAGAATATTTTCTTTGGACTCCCAGTTTTGCCATCCTCAACACTTCAAACTTCCCTTTAGGCAGAGCCTTGGTTATTATGTCTGCAATTTGCTCATTTGATCTGCGATGAATAAGTTGAACATCACCATCCTTCGTTGCTTGTCTAATAGCAAGAAACTTCACATTGATGTGTTTGGTACGACAATGTTTCACTGGATGTTTTGCCATAGAAATAGCCGAATTATTGTCCACCATAATGACAGTAGCTCCATCTTGTTTTTGCTTCAGATAACTGAGAATTTTCCTTAGCCACAAAGCTTGATTAGCTGCTGTTGCTGTTCAGATGTATTCTGATTCGGCAAAAAGACTAAGCCACCGCTGCCAAATCTTTTTGAATTCCACGAAAACATGCCTGAACCAACCTTGCAGCACTCTTCATCTCATACAATGTGGCTTCATTCTCACTTCTCTTGAAACCACAGTGAATAAGGTGAGAATCAATTTTGCTATACTAAACCATTTTGAGCCTCTTTTAGACCATATAGAGCCTTTGCAAGTTGTAAACCTTATTTTCCATGCTTACAAAATCAAACCCTTATGGTTGATCAACAAAGATCTCATCCTAGAGCATTCTATTCAAAAATGTAGATTTGACATTGAAATGGTAAAATTTCCACTCAGATTAAGCTGCTAAGGAAATTAGAAGTCTATTTATGTCATGTCTTGCAATAGGAGCAACTGTATCCCCATAATCTATACCCGAAACATGTGCATAACCCTTTGCTACAAGCCTTGCCTTGCATTTGTAATTTGAATCATCAGGATTAAGCTTTGTTCTGTACAAATATTTGTGAGTTGAAAAAAATGCTTTTAGTTTGCAGATTATAAATTATGCAACCTTTGCCTTGTGATGAACAGCCAATGAACCCCAATGCACTCTTTTGATCTAATTTGCTTCTTGTCACTAAGGGATTGTGAAAATAACAAATTAAACCAAAGATTTTGCAGACAGCTTCACTCCACTCCATACTTCAATTGGAGTTTTGCCTTCCACAAACCTTTTAGGAAATATTTTAAAAACACCATTGGTTTTATGTGGATCGCATCATAATTAATGATTAAGTGTATTTGTTATATATACAATGGTTGCACTTAATAAATTCTCCCTTTTTAAGGCAACTTATTCAGTAAATATAAACAATGTTGAGCACTAAACATGCAAACTACAAATGAATAAAATAAATATAAAACACTAATATTTACATAGTTCACCCTCTTCACATTGGGCTATATTTACGGATATGCCATTTATAATTATACATTACAAGCTCAAAGATATCTACTTGTTAACCCAATTACACTCAAAAGAACCCTTAAAAAAAATTAGTCATAGTAAATATAATGTCCTTTCCCCTGGCCCACTAGATAGTATTGTCCGTTTTAGCCCACTGGACCTCACGGCTTTGTTCCTTGGACCCCTTCTTTGAAGCCCAAAAGCGCACTATCCAGGTTAGAAGGCTTGCCACTTATATAGCCCATCACTTTCCCCTCCCTTTTTGATGTGGGACTCGGTTTATTACTACCCCCATTTGGACAAAGTCACTAGCGAGCCCCTTGCTCAAGCCGAGGTCTTTCCCCTTTCTACACGAGATGTTACAATAAATATATTAGTTAGTCCGTCTTAGTTTTCTCTAAACGTAACTCAATATATTTATTATTTTAATAGTTACACCATAAAATAAGGTTGTGCACAATTCTCAGCTCAAACCGAACCAAATCAGAACGGTATTGAAATCGAACCGAACAGAGAACTGAATTTATACATGTGTTTTTCTATATTTTTTAAATGTACTATATATATATATATATATATATATGTTAATTCATAATTATATTGGTATCTTATAGTTAAATATTACATAATTAATAAATAGTTAAAATATATATTATATAATATACTTATACTATTATTATATATGTACTTTATAGTTAAAGATTATATAATTTAGAAATAATTAAAATATATATTATTTAATATATTATGTATTAATAACCCAATTTAAAACTTAAATGCTATTTTAAATATGACTTTTTTAAGAAAATAATTACATGAAATTGTTTTAAGAATAGAGAACTGAATCAGAATCGCACCGAATCGAACTGCAATTGAAAATTCAAGAACCATATCAAACTGGAATCGAAATAAAAAAGAATAGAACCGGAATCGTATTGAAATTTTGGTTCAATTTCGGTTTCTATGAAAATCCCGAACCCAAGTGGAACTGCACACCTTTACCACAAATGGTCAATGGATAAAAATTCATTCCTCTTAAATTTTATGTTTTTTATCCACTTCAAGTTTAAATCTCTTTCTGAGACTATAAAGAGGCCCAATCAATAGACAAAGTTACTCCTCATCAATTAATAAAGCTACTTACTCCGTGAGCTGAAAACCATTTTCTACAATGGGCGAGAGCTTTTGTTTATTAGCATAAAGCCAAATAACTTTTTCACAATATTTCTATTTATAGCATTAATCATCAATTCTAATTTAATTATGAACCACACTCTATTTAAAAATAATACTAGAATATGAGATCTATTCTATATAGAAAAAAATTTCTATAGCCTATTTAAATTAAGAAAAAGATATCTCTCCAAATTCCTTCTAAGTCACAAATCTAATTTCCAATATCATACATTTCACTTGTTTCAACTATTGTCTTATTCTTCGTTTCTAACACCCCATTAGCTCGCAGTCAACTTGAGATCAATTCCCAACTCTTCACAAGTATATTCTATGCCATTATCTAACCTTAATGTCTTCAACTTGCAACTACTTTGTCTCTCAGTCAAAACTTTAAATTTATAATTTAGTAAAATTAAAAATATATTTCTATTTAATTAAAAATTTCTTGTAAAATAATAAGAATATTCAAAACCATCCATGTAGAAAATATTTTGTACTTTGGTCTATAGGACTTTATCAATTTAAAATGAAAAATTATTTTAAATTCTTATGCTATGTTTGGATACCAACATTTAAAATAAAAAGATTTTACTTTACTTTTAGTATAAATTATTGTTAAATTATGAATTTTAAATAATATCATTATACTTATTAAAAATTTTTTAGAGGCTCATGACTCTAATCAATTGAACAAAATATATACTTTTATCAAATTTGAATCTTATGTTTAAAATTCCTTCATTCAAACACAAGTTAAAAGAATGTGAGAAAGAGACTTTGCATGAAAAAATTAATTAATTATTTATTTATTTTCATGTTACCCTTGCAGGATGGTGGTGGAGAATGGCTCTTCGCCTCTGCTTCTCTTTGTTGCCATTACGGTTGTGAACCATTTTCTGTACTCTAAACTGAACTTGAGAATTGAATCGAATTGAGATAAAATAAAATTAATATTATAAATATTGAATTGAAATTTATGTTATTGATTTAATTTGATTTTTGATTCTTTATTAAAATTAGAATCAAATTAAATCCAAATTCAACACGAATTCTAATTAAACAAAATCAAATAACTAAAACCAAAATTAATTTTATAAATAAAATTTTTATTGTATTTTGAATATATTATAAAATTTTAAGCAGTATTTGGTGTAAATGAATTCTATAAAATTTTATAAAATTTATTTGTAAGTTTAAAATTTTAGTGTTTAGTTTAAATAAAAATTCATTTGAAATTCTTAATAATCAATTCTATGAAATTTATTATAATTATATCAAATTCTATCAAAATTAGTTGCATTTACAAATGAATTTCAAACTTAAAATCATATATATTTCAAATAATAAAATTATCCTCTTATTATGTATCATTTTATTTTATTTTATTTATTTTAAATATAAAATTTATTTTATTTAAAATGAATTTCATATTTAATATAAAATATATCAAATAAAGAAATTTATTTAAAAATAAATTCTATCATAAATTTCATTTGCAAATATAATAAATTTTATCATAAAATTGAATCAAACATAGTCTTAATGTATATGTAAATATTTTTCACTAAAAATGTCGTAAAATTAAGGAATAGTATGGAAGCATATTATAATATATATATATATATATATATATATATATATATATATATATATTACTTTGACTAATTACACATTAATAAATTTAAATAATTTGATTGCAATTAATTTTTTATTATAATTGTAAAAACGGTATGTTAATATTTGAATTCAATTATTATAAATTCGACACACAGCGTAAATTGATGTTTTAATAAATAGTTATTAATTATTTTATATTAATATAATTTAAGATAATAGAAAAATAATTTAAATATATTTTATATTAATTTAATAGTATTTATATATATTAAAAAATGTAAAATAAATAATTAATTTTAAAACTCAAATAGTAATTTAGATTTAACGCTCTATAATAAAAAATATATAATTTTTTTTTTATAAATTAAACTCAAACTAAAATCAAACCACATAAAATTAAATCAAATCCAAACCATAATATTTAAAGTTCTAGGGAGAAATTTAGTGACAGACCAAAATTTTGTTGCAAATGAATAATACTATTAGTAACAGATTTATCATTGATAACTTAGAGATAAGGGTTTTTCGCGACAGACTAAAATATGTTATTGAAAGTCAATTTCTTAAATTAGCAATGGATTTGTAGCCACTACTAAAAATCTCGTTGCTAATACGTTTAAGCGACAGAATATAAATATATGTATGATTTCATAAAATCTAAAAGCATTAAGCCATTTTTCTATTATATCCCATTATTTTTACAGTAAATAACAGATTAATAATTTTTTTTATATATTTTCAATATAAATAACTTTAAATAAAGAGAAAAATGTTAATTCTTTTTTATTTTCAAAAAATAAGAGATGAGAGAATGAAATGAAAATGGGAGTTATTATTGTATTAATTATATTGTCCGTAAGTCATGTAAAAAATAATAAAAAAAAATCCTTCAAAAAAAAAATAAAGTATTAGTAATGGATTGGCGGATTTATCACTAAATTGTTCAATATATTTATCACGACCTAACCTATGGGCCGGACCGACGCTAGGACTTGGGCCAGCTTAAAGCTTTCGAGGCCTGTAATAAGCCTAACTATTCATTAACCTAATCCTAAGGCTCATATTGAGCCCAATTTCAAGAAATCAACCGGACAGAGTCCGGCCATAATATGGACCATTCAAAGGAGAGTTTTTGACTCACTCGACCTATAAGCACAATATATAACAATTTGGGAAGCTCAGCTCACTCTCCACATACTCATAATGTCATAAAATCAAATGGGAGCTCAGCTCCCTCATCCAATCCAATCCAATCATACATACATTTAATAGATTTACAGAACTAACATGACATTATATTACAGACTCAAATCAAATAAAATACTTCTAACACATGCGGAGTTTTAGAATTTAGTAAAATTATACAAAACATAACAGACATTACCAAACGACCTGCGAAGGAGAGAGGCAGGTTAGAACTCAATAAAGGACCTCCTGTTTCCTAAAAAAAATAAATGAACAAGAGTGAGCGTTCGACTCAGAGAGTAAAATACCGATTTTAAGTACAATTTCTATAGCTATCTAAAACTAATGTATCTTAAAAAGTGGAATGCAACACCTTCATAGTTTTCATACACAAATCACATCATAAACAACAAAAAGGTAATTTGGAGTACTCACACACCCATATAATATTCAAACAGTACATATATGGGAGTTGATCCCCTATATAGCTCTCTTAATCCAACCTCTGCCAGCGAGTATATCTCAAGCTGGACTTTTGCTTAATAGACTAAATGCGGGGGCCAGCGAGATCATCTCGAGCTGTGCCTACCCCGACTTATCCATAAAAGGATCGGGTCCCAGCGAGTCAAGCTCCAGTCGCGTCTACCTGTCCTGTCCATATCCAATGCCACACACTACACGCACGCCAACACACGCACACTGCTCCAAATTACCATAAAATAACATCCATAGCATTTCATCAATGAAGAATGCAATATAAAATGTGCCTAGTGTTTAACTACATAGATATATATTTATAAGTGATGCATGGGCATGCCTGAATATATAATAATATCGAAATTATAATTAAAATCAATATTTTACTCACAGACGTAAACTGAGGTCAATGTGATGGCTGGGCGGAGAAGGAAGACTATCACGACTTACCTGACAATTACAGTACATTTATTTAATATAATTGACTCAATATAACTTAAAAAAAATCAAAGACACCCTAAGTTGTGCCAAAAATCTGGCAGAATTCTCCCTGTACTTAGGACTTACCCAACCTGTAAAAGGGCTCAAAAATACACTTCTATATCCACAAGTCACACAACTCAATTACATCACATGGCTCCTCTTGGACCCATCCAAACAGTCAACAACTACAATTTTGAAATATTATAATTTAGTCCTTACAATTAATACTTTTTGCAAAAACTACCAAAATGAGCTCTAAAAATTCTAAAATTTTACTACACGGTCCTTAGCAATATTACTGAGCTAATACAAAAGAAATTATAAATTTTTAACTACCCACGAATATTTTATGAAATTTTATTCTAAACTCAGCACTATAAAATTAAAGAAACTCGGAGTTCGGGTTTACCTATGCCAATTCTGATGCTTGGAACGCGTTTGGGGCGTCTGAAAATGGTGGGGTAGCCTATAACTTTGACCTGATTCCGAAATGATTCCAGCAGCTTATCTGCTCAGCATGAAATTGTAAATCCGAGCGACAGTCGAATTGCCACGAAACGAAAGTACCTACGCAAAGCCCACAACACCAAGGATTAGACTAAAATATTTATATTTACATATAAAATAATTATTTGAAAATTAGGGGTGTTACATTCTCTCCCCCCCCCCTCCCTACAGAAAATTCGTCCTCGAATTTTACACAAGACAGAATAAAGAATTACAAGATTACACAGTGGACAAGTACGGGTATTTATTGCACATGTCCTGCTTTGACTCCTAGGTATACTTCTCTACTGATTGGCTTATCCACAAAACCTTAACCATAGAGATCTGTTTTGACCATAGCTGCCTCATTTGAAAGTCCACTATGACTATTGGCTGCTCCTCGAAGGTTAGGTTTTCCTTCAACTCCACTGTATCAGGTTGTAACACATGAGAAGGATCAGGTATGTACTTCCTAAGCATGAAAATGTGGAACACTGGGTGGACGTGAGAAAGGCTTGGTGGTAACTCCACTTGGTTAGCAACTGTTTCAACTCTATCAATAACCTCAAAAGGTCCTATGTATCTAGATGGCAGCTTGCCTTCCTTCCCAAACCTCATGACACTTTTGATTGGGGAGACCTTTAGGAATACATTATCACCCACTATAAACTCTACATCCTTTCGCCTATGATCAACATAGTTCTTTTGCCTGTTGTAGTATCCTAGCTATCATCGTCATTTCACAGTGAAACTTATACCTCAAACAACTCCTTAATCTTTTTCTGACATTTTCAGTACTCACTATACCTCCACTGTGTTTGACTTGATATCCCATAACTTCCATCAGCTTTGGTGCTTACCTTTCCTTCATTGTGCCCTAACGTATCTCTTAGTGACTTCAGTCCCCATACGTCTGTTTCAACAATCTCTACTTCCTATAGACATGACTTATGTTTCTTATCCTATAGTATTCTATGAGATGCTTTCTCGTAGCACCTATCATAGGTATCTTATTCAACATCTTTACTTGTCCTATGGCCCCATTGGTCAACACCTATGCATCTTCTCATTCTGATGATACTTCGAATTCCCAATTTACTTATGTCATTACTAAGGTCCTCAAATCAACCCCTATCCATCTTATGTAACTAGTTATGTAGAGCTCTATCCAAGTGTTGAGCGTTCATATTCTATCTATTAATAGTAGAAAGTGGGCTAGGCCTCTTCTCTAACCTAACAAAAGCCTACGTATTCCTAAGTCATCCAGTCAAAACAACTTATCATATCCTAATCCTTTTCTGAAAAGAGAGTTACTTGTCTTTTGCTTGAAATTTCTTACTATCTGACGTGCTTCATGATACATTGGTACTTAAATCGAGGCTCCATTATTCCTTTATCTTACCATTTAACCATAATTTGTTTTAAACATCCCTTAGTGTGTCCCTAGCGTACTTATTCCTTCTTATCCTCATCATTGTAACCAACTCTACTGAGCTTTTCACCTATCCTTTGGATCTTATCTTTTTTTTTTTTTTTTTTGGTTTCTGCTAGTGTTGATATCTTTCTAACTTATTGTACTTATTCTTTAACCTTTGTCCACTCTCACCCTTATGCCTTTCCTTCAAGGATATCCATCCCAACATCTACTTTGACTTTCTTTTTATCTCTTAGTCCTATCTTGATTACTAGTTCCATTACTTCTGGGATTCTAACCTTACGATTGACTCCTATCAGCACATCTTTCACATTATGTAGCACTTGTAATTGACCCTAGAAAATTCTTTTTGTGTCTCTTTTTCTAACTTAACCATTAAAACATTATCATTCCCAACTACCCTTTGTAGGAAATTGCTCATCATAGTTAGATAGGAGCCCTTGAAACTATAAGTTGTAGCTGAACTAACATGGCTGTGGGAAATGTGTGCTAGGCTATAATTTCGGTCAAGATACTTCACGTGTTCATTCTCCTTAATACAATCACACATACTGCCCACGGATCTCCAGACTTCAACCTTAAAGTTACCCATCAGCAACAATTTCATCCACTAAAACTTATTCACAACTAGCTTTTCCTCTAGCTTATAGTTCAGAAGGGCTGCGAGCCCTGGTGACTAACTCGACTTAATTCCGGTCACTACTCTGATTGTCTTTTCATACATAACATCAGGTACACGCTTACTGTCATTTTCTTTTTAAGAAGAATCTGTACAGACTAGTGCCTATCAGGTTCTTAAATACTAGGTCATCACAACATTATTTCCCTTGCCTATGTAGACTTCTAGAGCCAAAGGTACGATCTAAACTTGAAGAGAAGGAGAAATCTCCTCCTACTGACATCAACACACCATTCATGTCTCTTGGTCTTCTCTTTGAAATTTCATCATCTCTATATTAGATATCAACTATAGCAATCCTTCTATTGTACCACTGATTTGCCTAATATATCATCTTAAGATTTTCTATCTCCACTTGTACTCCATTTCTACCTTTTTATACCTACCTTAACTCTTTTGCATCCCTATATTTTACTGTATTCAATAAGATACCTCTCACTAATAAACTCTTCCAAAATGGATTCCAATCATGCTTACTATCATAACTCTTATCCTTGTACTTCTCAGTGACTTGTGACTGTCACTCATACATATCTCTTTTTGCTCTATCTCCTCCTGTCGTTCTGTCACTCATTTTCATTAATGTTTCCTTATAAAGTGACCTTATTGGTCATACTAAAAATGCTTACCTAATCCTTGATCGCAAACCCCATAATTGCTATCTCACCACCTCTACTTAGGTCCTGAGCCTATGTGCCATTTTCCACCATTCTTTTTGTTCGTCCTGCCTATTTGGACCATTAGGTTTACTTTTATTTAACTTACTACTTATTAATTCACTCCTTTGCCTGATAGGACAATTCAAGACACCATTGCACATCCTATAACTTTTACTTGCTCTGGTTGCATTCCTCAACTAACTTTCCTCATACTGTTAGAAGTCTAAATGGACTTATCCCATTGCTACCTACTCCATCTTGGAAATAGGAATAGACAGAGTTTAATCCATATCCTATAACTTTGAACCCATGTTTTGGCTCCTAACACTGCCCGAACCATGACCTGCTCTAAGTCCTACACTTTTGGATTCTATATCTTGACAACTATCCTCACTCATGTACCCTCGTTCTAGGTTTTCTAATATTGCTTTTTAGTTCATCCTATTTACCTTGCTCAGGATGACACTTTATATATCTTATATCACACTTTGATCTTCCTGACCTTATTTATTTTTGGCTATTCAGTTTGCTCTTTAATTCATCTCTTTTATCTTACCCAAAATAAAACTTAACTATTTTATTCTTTAGTGCTACTCTCTTTCTTAATCTAACTATCATGTTAGGAACTTATATCCCTTCACTGTCTCTATCAAGTTATCAACACCTTGATGTTACTCAAAATTGGTGCTCTAACCACTATAGCTGTTTCTTCCATTGTCATTTGAATTTCTCTCCTATTGCATCTAAAACCAACTATCCAAATTTTCATTTTTATATTTCCTTTTATCTACTGATATTTTATGACTTATTTTCGCTGACTTGCAGTCATTGTCCTTTCCTTTGTTTAACTCTAAACTACCCTCTAATACCTCAAGGAGGGAATCTACAGGATTGTTTTATTTTTTTTTTGCCCCTTACTACTCCAAAGCTCTGCATCCATCATGATTCGATCTCTTGTGATCCTTACAACGAAAATTGTACTCTCCCTAAGGGGATACTTGAGCCACTATTTCCTATCACACTACAGTCCCATTTAGGACATCATTCCACATATCATTATATTAGTGGTACTCTTCTATCTCTCCTCAGAAAACATTACCATACTCTACAGTATAACTGACTGCAAGAGAGGTACTACCTCAACCCTATTACCACAACTATATAAAGTTGTATGCTCTCTTTTTATATTGTTAACCTTTCTAGAATGTTATTTCGTAAGCTACGAATATTATTCATAATCTCCAATCTCCTTTAGGGAGTAGAGTCGTACTTACACTCCAATGTCACATGAAGGAGGTGTTATCTTTATTAAACTTTAGGCAAAAGGTCTATTGCAATGCCAAAACTATCTAAGACCCCAAATTAGAGACCAAATGGCCTCACCCTATAGGTGTTACTTTTAATTTATGACTATATTGAAACCTCTAGTCTTATAGCAATTTCTAATGTCACTGTAGCTCATGCTAGGGTAACTGAGTCACTGACTCTAGCTACCTTACAACTATGACCTTTCGATAATCTAGCTCTAGGGTTTTAAATTCCTAACTAGGATTTCCAAACTCCTTTGCAATAATTGAGCCATGTTCTAGCATAACTGTACCGAAGCAAAGATTGTCTACACCCTCATCATGATGCACCACGGGGAAGCACGTTGCTCTACATAATAATCCTATGTTGGTACTGAAATCTACAGCTTACAATATAAATATCAAGAATATTGCATAGCTACTACGGTATGTCTTAACAAACTAGGTTTTTCAATCTCTTATCTCCCTCGAATCCATCGATCTAGGTACAAACTTTCCCATGAACCTAAAGCCTAAGTTCTAATACCATATTTGTCATGACCCAACCTATGGGCCGGACCGGCACTAAGACCTGGGCTAACTTAAAGCCCCCGAGGCCTGTAGTAAGCCTAACTATTCCTTAACCTAATCCTAAGGCCCATATTGAGCCCAATTTCAAGAAATAAACTGGACAGAGTTCGGCCATAACATGGACCATCCAACGGGGAGTTTTTGACTCACCTAACCTGTAAGCACAATATATAACAATTTGGGAAGCTCAGCTCACCCTCCACATACTCATCATGTCATAAAATCAAATGGGAGCTCAGCTCCCTCATCCAATCTAATCATACATGCATTTAATAAATTTACAGATCTAACATGGCATTATATTACAGACCCAAATCAAATAAAATACTTCTAACACATGCGAAGTTCTAGAATTTAGTAAAATTATACAAAACATAACAGACATTACTAAACGACCTGTGAAGGAGAGAGGCAGGTTAGAACTCAATAAAGGACCTCATGTATCCTGGAAAAAATAGGTGAACAGGAGTGAGCGTTCGACTCAGAAAGTAAAATACCGATTTTAAGTACAATTTCTATAGCTATCTAAAGCTAATGTATCCTAAAGAGTGGAATGCAACACCTTCATAGTTTTTATACACAAATCACATCATAAACAACAAAAAGATAATTTGGAGCACTCACACACCCATATAATATTCAAATAGTACATATATGGGAGCTGATCCTCTATACAACTCTCTTAATCCAACCTTTGCCAGCGAGTACATCTCAAGTCAAACTTTCATTTAATAGACTAAATGCGGGGGCCAGCGAGATCATCTTGAGCCGTGCCTACCCCGACTTATCCATAAAAGGATCGGGTACCAGTGAGTAAAGCTCCAGCCGCGTCTACCCATCTTGTCCATATCCAATACACACACCACATGCACGCCAACAAACGTACACTGCTCTAAATTACTATAAAATAACATCCATAGCATTTCATCAATTAAGAATGCAATATAAAACGTCCCTAGTGTTTAACTACATAGATATATATTTATAAGTGATGCATGGGCATGCCTGAATATATAATAATATCGAAATTATAATTAAAATCAATATTTTACTCACAGACATAAACCGAGGTCAATGTGGTGGCTGGGAGGAGGAGGAAGGTTGTCCCAGCTCACCTGATAATTACATTACATTTATTTAATATAATTGACTCAATATAGCTTAAAAAGAACCAAAGATAAGTTGTGCTGAAAATTTGGCAGAATTCTCCCTATACCTAGGACTTATCCAACCTGCAAAAGGGCTCAAAAATACACTTCTATATCCATAAGTCACACAACTTAATCACATTACATGGCCCCTCCTGGGCCCATCCAAACAGTCAACAACTACAATTTTGAAAAATTATAATTTAGTCCTAACAACTAACACTTTTTACAAAAACTATCAAAATGAGCTATAAAAATTCTAAAATTTTGCTCCGCCGTCCTTAGCAATATTATTTAGCTAATACAAAAGGAATTATAATTTTCTAACTACCCATAAATATTTTATAAAATTTTATTCTAAACCCAGCACTATAAAATTGAAGAAACTCAGAGTTCAGGTTTACCTATGCCAATTCTGACGCTTGGAACGCGTCCGGGGCATCTGAAAATAGTGGGGTAGCCTATAACTTTGACCCGGTTCTAAAGTGATTTTAGCAACTTATCTGCTCAGCCCGAAACTGTAAATCCGGGCGATGGTCGAATTGCCACGAAACGAAAGTACTTATGCAAAGCCCACAATACTAGGGAGTTAGACTAAAATATTTATATTTACATATAAAATAATTATTTGAAAATTAGGGGTGTTACAATATTAAATAATTGGGTAATTTATAAGGACATTTAATTATAACTACAAATCTTTTCGTATTTTTAATGTAAAATGATTTAATTATTTAGTTTGGCTTTGGTTGAGTGGCCAAAGGAATATTATTCACCAGTAAAATCATATTCGAGTTTTCACTCTCTTAATTTCTTTAAAAAAAATTAAAAAAAATAATAAATTAATTTATTCATAAATTTGAATTTAGTATTGGTGGCAATCCTTGTTGATGGATTATGTTCATATTGATATGTAAGTGATACAAATACAATTAAGGATCAATATATACAAACTCGACATGATTAAACACGAACACAATGTAATGCCCTCACTTTAGGTAGTTCGTGCATTCTACTGTTCCGATGACTAATGTCTGCTCGGACAGCCAGAATATTTGGAAGTACACTTAAACTAGAGTGAGAAGGCATAAATTGACTAAATAAAGACTAAGTAAAATTAAAGAAAAGTAAAAGAAGCGAAGTACAACTCGGTTAAACGAGCCGGGGTCATGGCGATAGGTAACCGTACTAGGAAGCTACTGTAAAGACAGTCGCTAATCCCAGACCTGCGAGGAACCTTAGGAGATAATTTTGGGACTTAATTAAAGGTTTAATGAGGCATAAATGACATTAGAAATGCCAAAGAAAATTCATGAAAATTTATTAATCAGTACAGACCAAAAATAACTCGATGAGCCTAATGAAGGGCATTTTGGTCATTTCAACCTTAGAGTTGAATTTTGATCTAAATGCCAATTAAAATAAGAGAGATTAAAACACATAAAATAAATTAAATCATGAATTATGTAATTGAAAAGGGAAAAGAAAAGAAAATAATGAAAATAAAAATATAAGTGAATTATTACATGAGCATGATGTCATAATGACATCATTAAAAATTTTAGCCAATGAATAATAGACAAATACATATAAAAGGAGACAAAATTGACTTAATAAACAAAAAGACTCATCTTCTTCTTCCTTAAGAACCCATAGCCGAACCACTTATCTAGAAAACTCCCTCCATTTTCATCTCTCCAAGCTTGATTTCCTCCCTTTCCTTACCCTAAAACCCAAGCTTGCTTTCACAAAAACTTGCTTTTACATCTTGAGGAAGATATTGGCAGCCAAGAAAGAGAGAAATATTGGAGTTTTTATAAGCTTGAACACCTCTTGATAAAGGTTAGTGCTAGTATCTCTTCTCTCTTTCTTTATTCTATGTTAAGAATTTAATTAGAGTTAGAAATTATAAGGAAAATGAAATAAAATACCCATGTATCAACATCATGAATTTTCGATAGCCTTAGGAATAAGAGAAATTTGATGAGTTTTGATGAAATAATTTGGTTTGTTAGTGTTATTGATGAGGTTGGATATGTTAGAAATCAAATTGAATGAGAATTTGCATGAGATTGACATTTTCACTTAAGGTTTGATCATAAATTAGGGCTTTTGTGAAATTGTTTGAAATTGGAAAATTGAGATTGCTTGATGATATTTAGAAGTGCTATGTATGCCAATTGAAGTAAGGGAGTTGGAGGAAATTGAAAATTTTGAAGTGCTCTCTTATGCAGGTTGGGGGACTCAATGAGTCCAGTTTGGTTTTTGATTTATAACTGAAATTGTGTAGCTCCAATTGGTATGAGGCCAATTGGAGGTGAAACTAGACCCAAAACACTCCATTTTTCATGTAGAAATCATACCCAAATTCTATCCAAAACTTGACCAAATTACTGTTCCAATCTGGTTGACCATATCCTAAACCCAGAAAAAATGACCAAATAAATCTGTTCATTTGGCCATAACTTTCTCTAGACAGGTCCAAATGACCTGAATTTTATACCATTTGAAAGCTTAGACATAGGACTATAACTTTCATGGAGAACACAGAGCCCAGAAATGCCTCTAGCTAAATCAAATTGCTAGCATAAATTAGGTCAACAAAACTGTCCAGAACCAAACTGTCCAGAATTTCTCAACTTAGGCATATCCGACTAGTTTTAGCAAAAATGCCATAACTTGGTCTAAAAAATTGCAAATGCAATGAAACCAATGCTAAAATTTTTATAAGACATAGATCTACAATATTGATGTTTTGAGCAGAACCCAGAACCCAAGGGAACTAGGCCAAATTGCTAGAACAATTTAGCACATCAAAACCTGGAATTTGACTAAACCACCACTTGACCCCAGAATAATTTTTATAGCATATCTCCCACTAGGAAATCCCAAATGGGATGAACCAAACTATTCTGGAGACCTAAGAGATAGTGCTCCAACTTTGATTCAGAAACCTTTCTCAAAATTTGAGTGTAAGAACCCTAAAATGGGAGTCAAATTCACTGACCTAAACTTGGAATCCTGTAGAAATAGGGTACCTGAGTCCAGGCCAGTTAATTTGCTATAATTAATTCTACAAGACCTAAAAAATTGTAATTCAAAATTCTGAGTAATCCTAAGACATAGGGTGACAATTTATATGAGGAACATTAGGCTTAAAAGTGGCTGTAATATATCCAATTAATTAGACAAAGATTTACTGCATAATCTGCTTGAATCTGGACCCAGAATGAGACCATGAACCAGTTGTGGTTATTTGATCATAACTTGAGTTCTAAAACTTTAAATGACATGAATCAAAAAGAAAAACAAAGACAAGACATAAAAGAACAACTTTCATGAAGGAAGTGTGGCCAAACAGTGGCCATACCTTGACCAATTTGTTAGGTGAACTTAAGACATCAAATCTAGACCTTGAGAAAGGTTCATAAAATGACTTGTTATATGATACGAAGTTAATCAAAATAAATTGTTAAACATAAAAGTGACATGAATATGCATGTGGGACTTATGTTTCCTGTAACACCCCTATTTACATAGCCTGGTATATTTCACTATTCCGGTGACCGGTGTCGGTCCGAATAATTAAGGGGATTAGAACCACATCTAAGACAACTAGATAAGACCTGAACACAAATAATTAGTAATTGTCAATTAGTTAAGTATAAATAAGAAAAACAGAACATAAGAGGTTAAATGAGCCGAGAGTCACAGCGATGGGTGGCCTTCTCGGGAAGGATTGCTAAGTTGATTTAAACTCAAATTTCAAACAATAAAATGTGACGTCGCGGTCCTTAGGACTATTGCGAACACAGTGGAAAAGAGAAAATCACAAAAAAGATTTGTTAAGTCAGTCAAATAATTAGGTCAGGGATCCAGAATAAATATTGAATTATTTGCAAACAGGATCGAACCGACGAGGGGCAATTTGGTCAATTGACTCATGGAGCTGACTCTTGACCTAACTGTCCAATAAAATTGGAGAAAAGAAAATTTTGGGATCAAGAATTAAATTAAAGAAGTAAATGGAAAAGAAATGAAAAAGAAATGAAAAATCAAAAAAAAAAAATCAAAAAGTTTATGACATCATGCATGACATGAGCATGATGCAATAAATTCTAATGTTTGAAAAATGAAATTTTGGGATAATTATGAATTAATAAAGTTAAAAATTCAAAAGAAATAAAATTATTTCCTTTCTTCTTCCTTTGGACATCCACCTTCACCTTCTCTCCCTTCACTCACTAAACCTCCATGGAAGCTTGATTAAAGCTTCTCAAAACCCTCACTTTGGCCATAATTTTCCCAATCCATTAAACTAAACCTTGTTCTAGCACTTTAGTTCAACTATTGAACAAGAGAGAAAGAAGGAAAAAAGAGAAGAAATTGGAGGAGTGAACTTCAAAGTGGAGGTAAGCAATCTAATTTGAAAAATTTAGTTTATTAGTTGTGTTTGTAGCTTAACTAACCTAGAACTCAACTTAAAAATCAAAAGAAAACATCTTTGGAGGACCAAATAGAAATTTAGCCAGCTAGGGTTTAGGTTTGAGAATGGATGATTTTGATGCAAATTATGAATTAGTTTACTGTGATTGAGTGTATGAGAACTAAATATGCATTTATAATTCAACAAATGAACTAAACATGGAAGTTAGGGTTTTGGCACCTAGGGTTTTGGAAGGAAAAAATTTGGAGAAGTGGTCAAATGGTGTGTTTGACCTTGTTTGAGGTGAGAAATGGTCATTTGTGACCAATTGGGGTATGTTGGAAGTGTTGGAATTGAGTGGAGATTCGGATTGGATGTGGGCAGTATGTAGGCAGTAGGACCAAGGTCCCTTTCAGGGACTAAAACTGAAAATTTACAAGCCCAATTGGTGTGAGGCCAATTGGGAATGAAACTAGACACAAAATGACACATTTTTCATTTAGGAATCATGCCCAAAAAGTGACCATAGCATAGTGAACAAATTAGCCAAATCCGGATTAGACAAACTGACCTGTACAAAAATGACCAAATGAACAGTGTTTGTTCATTGGCCATAACTTGGGCTAGGCAGGTCTAAATGACCTGAAATTTTACCAGTGGAAAGCTGAGATATAGACCTAAAATTTTCATGAAGAACACGAACCCAAATTATTCCCTTAATCAAGTCATTTAGCCACCCAAAGTTGGTGACCTAAAACTGCCAGAACCCAGAAATTTGCCCAGAAATCTGGGTAAGTCCAATCCGGCAGCCATGATTCAAATGGCTATAACTTGAGCCACAAAACTCCAAATGGAGTGATTCAAAAAGAAGAATAAATTTAAGACAATAAGGAACAATTTCTATGAAGAAAACTTAGCCCAATTCTAACAAAAACATGACCAATGGAACAGTGCAATATAAGACACCAAAA